>NC_058412.1:101172928-101253567 GCF_002201575.2 Neomonachus schauinslandi
CAAAAACAAATGATAAAATGGTAGAACTAATCCAATCAAATATAGTCAGATCAGATAAAAAATTAAGACTCAACTGAAGGCTGTGTACAAGAAACCCACTTTAAATCTTATGATAAAGTTAGGCTAAGAAAAAATGGAAAAAGATGTACAATGCAAACCCTGTTCAAAAGAAAACTGGAAGGCTTATTTTAATATCAGGCGAAGTATTTTTGGGGGGTGAGGAAAATTACCATGAATAAGCAGGTCAGTTCACCAAGAAGGCATCCTAAATATGTTGTACCTAGCAAGGAAGCTCCAAAAGACATGAAGCAAAAACTGATAAAACTGAATTGAGAAAAAGGCAGATTTACAAGTATTCTTAGCAACTTTAACACCCCATTCTCAGGATTTGATAGGGCTATTAGACCCCCCCCCAAAAATCAGCAAGGATAAAGAAAACTGAAAAACACTATCAATCAAACTGACTTTATTGAAATATGCAGAATATTCCACCTAGCAGAAGAATATACGTTCTTTCCAAGGGCTTATGGAACATTCACCAGGATGGATCGTATTCTGGGTCATAAAACAAACCTTAACAAATTCAAAAGAATTGAAATAATATGAATTTCATTCTCTCACTATTCAGAATTAAATTAGAAATCAATAACAGAGAGATATCAGGGAAATCTCAAACATTTTGAAATTAAACAACACACTTCTGAAAAATGCATGGGTTAAAGGCAGAAAAAGCAGAAAAAGGAAACAGATTTAATGGAACAAGTAAGAAGGTGATAGATTTAAACTTAATCATTATCGGTAGCCACATTAAATGTAGATGGTATAACTGCCCCCTCATTAAAAAGCACAGATATTCAAATTGTTGAAAAAGTCAAGTCCCAATTTTAGGCTGCCTACAAGAAACACATTGTAAATACAAAGACACAAATTAGATTAAGGTCAAAGGAGAAAAGGAGAAAAGGGAACACTGGTGCCCAGTTGGTGGAAATATAAATTGGTTCAATCACTATGGAAATCAGTATAGAGGTACCTCAAAAAATTATAAATAAAACTATCATATGATCCAGCAAATCTATTTCTGGATATTTATCCAAAAAAAATGAAAACACTAACTAAAAAAGATGTGCATACCTTCATGTCCATTGCAGCATTATTTACAATAGCCACAATATGAAAACAACCTAAGTGTCTATCGATAAATAAATGGATAAAGAAATTGTGTGTGTGTGTATACATACATACACACAACATATGTTATATATACACACAATGAATATATACACGACGAATATGTATGCAATGTATACATATATACAGTGAAATATATATGTGAATATATATGCAATGAAACACTGTTTTATAAATATGTACATTTATACAATGAAATACTATTCAGCCATAAAAAAACACGGAAATCCTGAGATTTGTGACAACATGGATCAACCTTGAGCACATTATGCTAAGTGAAGTAAGTCAGACTGAAAAAGACAAATACTGTATGATCTCACTAAAAAAAACAAAAACAAACAAACAGAGCTCATGGATACAGAGAACAGATTGGTGGTTGCCAGAGATGGGGTAGGGGTAGGAGGTGGGCAAAATGAGTGAAAAAGGTTAAAAAATACAAACTCCTAGCTATGAAATGAGTAGGTCATGGGGATGTAATGTACAACATATGGATTATAAGTAATAATATTGAATTATATATTTAAAAGTTGCCAAGAGAATAGATGTGAAAAGTTTTCATCACAAGAAAAAAATTTGTGACTGTATATACTTATATATATATGGATGTTAACTAGACCTATTGTGGTGATTATTTCACTATATATACACCTGTCAAATCATGTTGTATACTTGAAAGTAATATAATGTTACATGTCAATTATATCTTTTTTAAAAAAAGTAAATATAAGAAAAAAAGTAATACCTCACGACCACGTGGAGTGTATTTCAGGAATACAAGATTGATTTAACACTCAAAAGTCAGTGAATTTAATTCACCATATTAAAAAGCAAGTCAACAAATAAGGAAAAATCTTTGTGACTTTTGGGTAAGCAAAGAGTTCTCAGATATATCAACAAAAAACACAATCCATAAAACTTCTTCAAAATTAAACGTTTGGTCTTTTTTTTTAAAAAAAGATTTATTTATTTGAGAGAGTGGGGGATGCAGAGGGAGAGAATCTTCAGGCAAACTCCCTGCTGAGCTCAGAGTCTTACACAGGGCTCCTTCCCACTACCCATGAGAACATGACCTGAGGTGAAATCAAGAGTCGGACACTTAACCAACTGAGCCACTCAGGTGCCCCTAAAGTTTTGGTCTTTGAAAGACCCTGACAGAGATGAAAAGTTATGGGCTGGGAGAAAATATTTGCAAATTGGGTATCTTGCAATGAACATTTATCCATAATATATAAAGAACACTGAAATCTCATTAATAGGAATCCAAATAATAAAATTTGCAATAATATTTGAACAGATACTTCACTAAAGAAGATATGTAAATGGCACATAAGCACATGAAAAGGTGTCCAACATCATTAACCATTAGGGATATACAAATTAAAACCACAATAGGGGGCGCCTGGGTGGCTCAGTCGTTAAGCGTCTGCCTTTGGCTCAGGTCATGATCCCAGGGTGCTGGGATCGAGTCCCACATCAGGCTCCCTGCTTGGCGGGAAGCCTGCTTCTCCCTCTCCCACTCCCCCTGCTTGTGTTCCTGCTCTCACTATCTCTCTCTCTGTCAAATAAATAAATAAAATCTTTGAAAAAATAAATAAAAAAAAAAAAAAATAAAACCACAATAGGATACCACTACATACCTATTAGAATGGCTACAATAAATAAAATCAATACTAAATGCTGATGGAGATTTCCCAGAACTGGAACAGATACATTGCTTGTGGGAATGCAAAATGATATAGCCACTCTGAAAAACAGCCTGGCAGTTTCTTACAAAATTAGGCCATATATTTACTCTATAAATATATAGACTCACCTGTGTCAAAACTGGGTATTTACTCAAGAGAAATGAATTTATGTTCACAACATAAACCTGTATACAAATGTTTATAAGCAGCTTTATTCATAATCTCCAAAACTGGACATGACCAAATGTCCTTCCACTGGTGAAAGGATAAAAGGTAAATTCCCAGAAGAAAGACAACGCAGCAACAAAAGGGGAACAGACTATGGATACTTTCCATAAGATAGATAATTACTTTATTTTGCTAATTTAAAGAAGCCAGACTCATAAGGCTACTACTGTATGATTCCATGTGTATGACATCTGGAAAAGGCAAACAAAAAGGATGGATAACACACTGGTGTTTGCCAGGGCTTAGAGGGGAAGGCATATATGAGTACAAAGGAAGAGAAAGAGGGAGTTGTTTTGGTGGGCCGGGACTGTTCAGTGTCTTAGAATGGTGGTGGTTACTGGACTCTCTGCATTTGTGATAGGCAGAATATTAGCCCTCAGAGATGTCTACCTTCTAATCCCCAGAACCAGTAAACACGTTAGGTTATATGGACTAGGGCAGTTAAAGTTGTGGACAGAATTAACAGTTCTAATCAGCTGATCTTAAAATAGGGAGATTATCCTGGATTACCCAGGTGGGCTCAGTCTGATCACCAAGTGTCTTTAAAAGTGGAAGAGAGAGATGGAAAAGGAGGTCGCAGTAATGTACTTTGAGAAGGACTCAGATTGCCTTTGCTAGCTGTGGAGATGAGCAAGAGGTCCACAAGCCAAAGAAGCTTCTAAAGGCTGGAAGAGGCAAGGAAAGGGTTCCTCCGCCAGAGCCGTCAGAAAAGAATGCAGGCCTCTCAGTGGCTTGATTTTAGCCTAGTGAGAATCATGCCAGACAGCTGACCTATAGAAATGTAAGATAATACATTTGTGTTGTTTAATCCACTAATATTGGGGTATTTTGTTATGACAGCAATAGAAAACTAATACATTCACTTGCCAAAACTTACAGAATCGAATATCAAAAGAAGTGAATTTTACTTCATATAAATTAAAAAATAAATTGAAAATCTTTAAAGTTGCTTATGTGGCTCACAGTGTATTTCTACTGGGCAGCACTGATCTAGACCATCTCAGAAGTAAGGAACACCTTTTTATCCTGAGTGTCTAGTACAGTGGCTGATGTGAAACATCATAACTCTCAAACATAGGTTAGACTCATATGTGAATTAGAAAAGTTTGCTGGCATTGTGCCCTACTTCCCTTTTCAAGCTCATCCTCCAGCCTCCTAGAAATAGGAGAATTGATGGAATATTACTCAGCCATCAGAAAGGATGAATACCCAACTTTTACATCAACATGGATGAGACTGGAGGAGATTATGCTAAGTGAAATAAGTCAAGCAGAGAAAGTCAATTATCATATGGTTTCACTTATTTGTGGAACATAAGGAATAGCATGGAGGACATTAGGAGAAGGAAGGGAAAAATGAAGGGAGGGAAATCGGAGGGAGAGATGAACCATGAGAGACTGTGGACTCTGAGAAACAAACTGAGGGTGTTAGAGGGGAGGGGGTGGGGAAATGGGTTAGCCTGGTGATGGGTATTAAGGAGGGCACGTACTGCATGGAGCACTGGGTGTTATACGAAAACAATGAAGTGTGGATCACTACATCAAAAACTAATGATGTAGTGTATGGTGACTAATATAACATAATAAAATTTTTTTTAAATTAAAAAAAATAAAAAGGCAAAAAAAAAAAAAGAAACAGGAGGATCCCTCAACGTTTCTTCTGATACATTTCTCCTCTTCTTGACTTACTCCTATTCCTCATTTGAATCCAGGAAGATGCATGTAGATTCATCCTTTGTTTTAAAATGAATGTGAGCATAGGGACTCTGTTTTACAAACCAGAGTTCAGAACATACGGACAAATACCAGTGTATTGGAGCCACAGAATATTTGAAATGAAGATAGTCACAGAAAATGTAAGGCTTTGGATATCTTCAAGGAGTACTGAGCACCTTGGATGAAAGGTGCTACAGATTCCCAGTGTAATTACTCTGCATTGTTTTCTGAGCTCAGACACTTCAGTATTACTGTGTGTTATTTTTGATCATCAAGTAATTTTCACAGTGTTTCATATTCTTTAGAAGAGACTTAGTAATTTCATATTTTCTGTTTTCAAGAGAAGAGGCAAAAGCTGCTCTTACTCAGATAGCAACGTTGTGTGTAAAACACTTTCATCCTTCATATCTGGAATACAGAAAATTGGCAGGAACCATGAAGATTGTTAATTTCCATGGCAAGTTAGCTCACATGGTTCATGAAGATTCTTCACTTTTTGAAAGAATTTAAAACCAACTGTTGTCCATTAGAAAGGGGCTATAGACATCTTGAAATTGCAGGTAAAATTTATGTTTTCCTTAGAAGGATCATACCTTTCATCAGCATCACAAAGAATGGCTACTGCTTTGGCAGATGCATAAAAGTCCACTTGAGGAGAAGAAAAGAAGAGTGATTTCATATATATTACTCCCATACCAGTTTCCCAAAATGTGTTCTGAGAACAGTAGTCCCAAAAGCATCTTCAAGAGGAAAGAGATTCCATGGTGAAATCATGGGAAACCATGTTCTACTATATGTACTTTGGAGATTCTTAATACACATTACTCTTATTTTTTACGTCATAGGACTTGACCAAATTTACTTGATAGTTAAAAATTACCAGACTCCAACTCTGACTGTAGATACATTATTGGTGCATTTTCATAGGTACATTTGGAATATGGAACAGTGTATTTCTTTGTTTTAAATCTTTGTTGAAGTCCCAGGTGTTGCTAAAATTTACAACTATAAATTCTTAAACCTGTTTATCTTAAAGCTGTTTATGCTGTGGTATTTTAGCCTGTGAATGATTTTGGCTAAATATCAGTCTTTCATATATACTGAAGGGAGATATTCTCGCACTGAAAAAGGAACTCTGATTGGATCCAACAGTAAAAAACAAAACCAAACATACTCACTATATTACTGTTTCTTCCTTTTACATTTCATAGGAAACTGGTAAAAAACTTGCTGGTCTAAATCCCTTGCTATATCCTGGGCTGTTTCAGGCACTTTATGCATAATTTCATTTAATTCTTACTATATAGAATCCCGAAGTTCAGAGAGGTTAAGTAACAAATTTTTAACCAGCTTCATTGAGATACAATTCACATGCCACAAAACTCTCCCATCTAAAGCATATACAATTCAGCAGTTTATAGTATGTTCACAGAGTTGTATAACTATTGCCAGAATCAAACTTGAGAACACTTGTCATCACGAAAAGAAACCCCATGCCCATCAGTGGTAAAACCCATTCCCCCTCCCCTCCAGCCCTCAGCAACCAGTAATCTACTTTCCGTCTCTGGATTTGCTTATTCTGGGCATTTCACAGAACCATACAATATGGGGTGACTGGCTTCTTAGCACAATGGGTTCAAGCTTCACCCACGTTGTGGCATGTGTGAGTAATTCATTCCTCTTTGTGTCCAAATAATATTCCACTATCTGAATGTGCCTCATTTTATTTTCTGTTCATCAGTTGATGGACATTAGGGCTGTTTCCACTTTTTGCTATTGTGAATAATACTACAGTGAACATCTGTGAGCACATTTTCATGGAATTGTTGGGTCATATTGTAAGTCTACGTTTGACTTTTGAGGAACTGCCAGGCTGTTTTTCTCAGCCTAGATATTCTCCGCTGTGCTCCTATTTGTTGTTGAGCCTCTCTAGTGGATTTTTCATTTCACTTATTTAAGTTTTCAACTCCAGAATTTCAATTTGGTTCCTTTTTATAATCCTTTCTCTTTATTGATATATTCTACTTGGAGAGACACTATTGTCACACTTTCCTTTAATTCTTTAGACATGATTTCCTTTAGTTCTTTGAGTATATTTATAGTAGTTGATGAGTAATCCTTATCTTCTAAGCCCACATCTGGGCTGTTTCAGACATTTTCTACTGGCTTTTTTCTTCATTTGTACAGGCAAATATCTTCCTGTTTCTTTCCATGTCTCAGAATTTGTTGAAATCTGGACATTGCAGACAATAGATTATAACAACTCTGGTATCACATTTCTCCTCTACTCCTTCCACTCCTATTTGTTATTGTTGTTTTCCTTATTACTGCCTATTTGTTTGGCAGCTTTTCTACACTAAATCTGTAGATTCTATATTCTCTGCAGTGCATTCTCTGAGTTCTCTGCTAGCTTTTTTTTTTTTTTTAATGCTCGTTTTTATTTTTAAGACTGGGACATAATGGTCAACCCTGGGTTATTATATTTTAGTGGTCAGATGGGTCACAGATGGGTTAGATTTTCTTAATGTCCTTGAGCCAGTATGTGTCCTTTCTACCATTTGCCAAAGGGATTTGTTTGAAGCACATCTTTAAACCTCAGGCCATATAGGAGTTAGCCTTAGCTTTTACTTCTGCTTGCTTAGGGCTTCACGGTCAGTCAGAGGTGAAGGACCAGGCTTCCTTCTTCCTCAGGTCTTTCCTGGGCTCAGGGACATCCCTCAGGAATATGTCAGAGATTTTCAAAGTTCCCTATGGTCCTCTGGTTCTCCAGATCTTTCTTTTAAGTTGTTGTCCAGGCCCTTGTTGGCTTCCCCTGAAATCATAGCCTTAGGCAACTTTGATGTTAGAGTGTCACTGAGTAACATGATCCCTGGGAGGGGCAACACCTGTGGGGAGGTGGGCAGAAGTGTCCTTTGGAGCAGGATATGGAAACAGAATGTTTTAATTTTTTAAGATAATCTTAAAAGATTGCTACTGTTTTCACTAATGCCTGGAATTAGGACTTGTTTCACCTGATCTGAGCTTCAGGTTAAATCAAGTAGAAACACCTGCCTGGGTGTGGGGGATATTCCAGAGAGCTGCTAATTTGATCAAAAGATCAAGGGTCCTTTGGAGATAGAATTTCTGTCGTAGCTCTGAGGAGGTCATTGTTCTCTGTTGGCTGTGAGGCTGCAGGCATTTCTCTTCTACCTCACCCCTGATCTGGGGAGGGATGGGGATGGGAATATTCCTAAGTGAAAATGACTTAAACTCCACTGTTTTTAAATGAGATTCAGCAGTTTTTCTTGAATAGATTTGTTTGTTTGTTTGTTCTATGCCTTTGGTTAAATTGCAGAGTTCTGAAATGGTTGAATCTGATTGTTTTGCTTATATTCTCATTATCTGTGGGAGAGCGGGTTCACCGGGGTCCACGCTTCACCATTTCAGCTTGATCAAACTCAGGCATCTCGAAAGCAAAACACCCATGCTGCTAATCCCTGTGCTTAGTCAATAGACTTAGTGAATATAAAATGCTTGGAAGAGTTTTGGGCCTACGTAAGTTGTAAGTACTATAAGCATCTAAGTATATGAATGTTAGCTATTATTATGGTTATTTTCCTTTCCTCCACAAGAGTGGCTTCTCTCTTCCGCTTCAGTGTTTGGAGCAGGGTGAATAGTAGACTGAAGCTGCAACTCTATAAAGCCATTGATAACTGAGGAAAATATTTAGAGTGTATTTTCAGAGATTTAACACAGTAAAAATAACCAGTGTCGAGTTTCAAACCCCAAGCTAGCAAGTTGCAGATGGATAGCTTCTACTCAAGCCTAGGAGTAAAACTGGGGTTAGCTTATAAACAGTGGCAGGAAAGAAATTTATTGTTAAAACATAGGTACTATGTCATACTAGGGTGTCTCTATTCTTCTATTTAAGCTTTTTCAAATGGTTATTTTACTTTTAAAAACCTAGTTGAGTGGAAAAATGCTGTTTTTCTTTTTCTTTCTAAACCCTGTTTCTGGGGATTGTGGCTGTCCATAGTCAAGTATGGGAGCTTATCTTGATTAGCAGTGAACTAGGAGGAACTAAGAAGCCTCCTGAATTATGTCATTTTACCTACACTTTATAAATGGAAAACAACTGCCCATTCTATGTAGACTAGAAAATTTTGAACTGGGTGTCATGGTCTCTGTGAGGGGAAACACCTGTAGGGAGGTGGATGGATGTATCCTTTGGAGCAGGATATAGAAACAATGTTTTAATTTTTAAAAGGATAAAAAGTTACCTGAAATAACAAAAGCTCTTGATAAGGCATGACATATTGACCTAAAAATCTATGGGTGATAGATTCAGTAGACTTAAGGACTAAATAAGACAAAGCTTGGTGTCTATATTTATCAGTGAAATGGAAGTCCCACTTTTGGCTGACACTGGAATTTAGACTGGAAAGGACAATCTAAGAAAATGGTGGGCGATGCTGCCAAGAGCCAATCTGCATCATGGCTTTTTATTTTATTTTTGTTTTGAGAACAGCAAAAAAGGGTGGCCTGGACCAATGATGCTGCTGCCAGGGCCCATCCATCCTTGGTGTCCTTGTACAAGGATGTCTAGACTAATCTCTTGACCCAGGTACCCTGCATAGGTTCTCATGTGGCAAGGTTTGGAAGAGAAGCATTCCCTTCCCTCTGCAGCCTATGGGGGCTCCAGGGAATGCTGAGTGGCTCCACCTGCCAATTTGGAGCTTTGGAAGCTCAAGGAGGCAGCTCAGCTTGTAGTTGTCACTGCCCTGCAGAGAATAATGAGGGCAGCTGCGTCTTAGAGCCATCAACCCAGGGGGATTACCAGGGAAGACTGAAAGGAGTAAGGAGAGGTGTGTGAATTCAAGTGAGACCCACCCCAGGGAAGACTGGAAAGAACTATTTGAGGCTCAAGGGAGGAACTTAAGACCTATGTTTTGCCATCATGCTTCAGTCAGGGAAATCTGAATTATTGCTATGAACATGCCTGCTTTATTACCTACACACTGATGAGGATTGAAGACACGGTAATAGTTGTGATTTATTGAGCCCCTCTAATATGCCCAACAATGTAGTATATTTTTTAATCTATGGAATTTACAACAGTTCTTCAAGGGTGCTTTTATTCTCTACATTTAGTAGATGAGAAAAATAAGACACCGCTTTCCCAAGGGCACCCACCTAGTATTTGGCAGAACCAGAATTGGAACTTGGATCTTCTTCACCCAAAATGGGACTGTCATTCCAGTGCACCATCTCTCATGCATCTGTAGAAGCATACTTCTTACGTGCACTTTCAAAATGTGTGCATAGCAATTTACAGTAAGCAAAGAAGGCCCATCAACATCAACAACAACAAACACTAAAGGAAAAAGTATATTCGTATGCTGTCAGATCCTACAAAATCACACTGAGAAAACTGGGTGGATGGAAATTTTTCTGCAGGAAAAGGGCACAAAAGAGTACAAAAGAAAACTGACTCAGAAGGTTATTAGTGTGATAATTTAGTGCACAGTGTATGCTAATATTAATGTACGGTATTGTAAATAATTTAGTGTATAGCACAAGTAATAATCGCCTCCCATTTATGTACCTAAGTTGGGAAAATAAAGTTACTTTGAAAAGCTGAGATGCTGATAATTGTTTTTGTGAGCTTCCATTTTAAAGAAAAAAGCATTGCTGAAGCTGGAATTGTTCCAATGAAAGAGAACAATCTGGATGAGTTTTATGAATTGGATGATGATGAAGAAAACCAATTATGTCTAAATATAAATTAAACCAATTCTTAATGGGTACAATAAGTACAGAATTACTCAACAGATTAGCTCCCAGGATGTTACCATTTTGTTCAAAATCATGCTGGTATGCGAGAGAGGCTAAACTTTTGGGTTAACAATTTTTATTGACAGTTTTCTTTCTCAAGGCTCTGAACCTGGGCACCTTGGCTAATTTATAAAGTTGATTTTCTAAGATGTTAGAGATTTCAGTGCTGAGACTGCAGGTGAACCCCACTTTTATGGACTGACTTGTGTCCTCTACAATCCCTGTGTTGAGGCCCCAACCCCCAGTGTGACTGTATTTGGAAACAGGGTCTTTAAGTAATGAAGTTTAAATGAGATCATCATGGTGGGGCCCTAATCCAATAGAACTTGTGACCTCTTCTTTTGAGAAGAGGAGGAGACACCAGGAATGCACATACACACAGGAAAGGCAACATAATGACACAGGGAGAAGGCAGCCATCTGTGAAATGGGAAGAGAGGCTCACAAGAACCCAGTCCCGCCAGCACCTTGACCTTGGACTTCCTGCCTCCAGAACTGTGAGAAAATAAATGTCTGTTTTTTAAGCCACCTAGTCTTTTTTGTTATGGTAGTGTGAGAAGAATAATATACCCACACAGCAACAATTCTCAAATTTGAGTGTGGCTAGTTCATGTGCCTTATCATATGCTAGTATCACTTAGCATTCTTCTGTCAATCAGTAGAAAATGTTTCAAGATAAATGAGCAATGGCAGGGACTCCCAAACTCTAACTACCTCTGGGTGAATTTTAAAATAAGTGATGTGAATTAGGTCTGACAAGTATCTTTCTCCTCTCAATTTAATTTTATTGCATATCATTTGCATTGATCTATATGTATTTCCTATCTGCCTCGCTTTTCTTTAGACTGAAAATAATTTTGTTGCCTCTTAGAGTTGCTATTTAAATAACATTTAAGGGGCGCCTGGGTGGCTCAGTCGTTAAGCGACTGCCTTCGGCTCAGGTCATGATCCCGGGGTTCTGGGATTGAGCCCCGCGTCGGGCTCCCTGCTGGGGGGGGAAGCCTGCTTCTCCCTCTCCCACTCCCCCTGCTTGTGTTCTCTCTCTCGTTGTCTCTCTCTCTGTCAAATAAATGAATAAAATCTTAATAAATTAAGGCTCCCCCTACCCCGGGATCATGACCTGAGCTGAAGGCAGTCGCTTAACGACTGAGCCACCCAGGCGCCCCTAAAAGTATTTTTATAAGGACTTTGCAATATCACAGGAAAAGTTTTGGTCTTTTAATTTCATAATGCCTTTGACATTCATCTGAGAAGAAGAGATGATCTGAGGACAGTGCGAATGAGACATACATAATTTTTAGGTTTTCTAGAGCTCACTAAAGCATAGATGAAATAAAGATGTCTCCAGGTATACATCATAAGGGTGTCTATTCTTTCAACACAGTTTTTTAAAGCTCTGATATTGAACTGAGGTTACAGAACCACCGTAGGCAATTTATGCAATTTACAAAGTACTCAATTAATCAACCCTGGGCCAACCCCTCCTTGACCCTTTAGTTTCTCTAACCGACTTTCAAAAATAACCCAGCTCCTTTGTGAGTGCTTAAAGGGAGGAGACTTTTTTTTTTTAAGATTTTATTTATTTTTGTGAGAGAGAGTGTGTGGGAGTTGGGGGGGAGGGGCAGAGGGAGAAGCAGACTCTCTGCTGAGCAGGGAGCCCCACACGGGACCCGATCCCAGGACCCTGGGGTAATGACCTGAGCTGAAGGCAGACCCTTAACCGACTGAGCCACCCAGGCACCCCTAGAACTTTTTTTTTTTAAATCTTATTTCTGTGTCTCCAGAGCCTCATATTTATTACACACTCCAAAATACATATCTTGAGTGGTACTGAAATCTGACTGAACTAATTAATATCTTTTGTCCCTTAAAAACTGGATTCAATAATAAGACTACAACAGAATTATAGCTGTTTTATCCTAAGTGCTTTTTAAAGTCACATTTCTTTTATTCTTTGAGACCCAAAGAGTACATATAGTTCCCTGGAAAATGGGGCAACTCTGCAAATTCACGACGACTCCTTCAAACAAAAGAAGAGAAAAGTGGATCAGTTTAGCCAGACAATAAAAATTAAGTTACTTCTTTTTTGACTAAAGAAAGCATCTTTTATGGGAGAATTTCAAAACTGCAAATTACAATTTAAAATGATAGCCAAAGGGCATAATCTACAGGAAGGCAATTTTTGTAAGATATATTAAACTTGAATTTTTCTATTATATTTGATGAGATGTAGAATCATAGCATTTTAAAACTTAAAATAAGGAAGGGGCCTTAGAGAGCTCCCATTGAAAAGTAAATCTCGAAAAAGAACCCTTGTCCATGTGTAAAAATGCAAATTTGCCTTTGAAAGATGGAGCGGCATTTCCCCAGAGGTCCATGTGCAGAGTGATTTTCTTTCTTTTTTTTTTTTAAGATTTTATTTATTTATTTATTTATTAGAGAGCGAGCGAGAGAGAAACAGCATGAGAGGGGAGAGGGTCAGAGGGAGAAGCAGACTCCCTGCTGAGCTGGGAGCCCGATGTGGGACTCAATCCCAGGACTCCGGGATCATGACCTGAGCTAAAGGCAGTCGCCCAACCAAGTGAGCCACCCAGGCACCCCAGAGTGATTTTCAAATAAAGACACCAATGATAAAAAATTTTGTTCTCTTAATATCTGGTTTGAAAAAAACCCATACACCAAAAAACAGGCATTCATCATCTAAGGTGCCTCTGCTAAAGATAGTGCATGTTGCCATGGCACCACAATAGGGCTGCTAGCTAGCTTGTTCACCTGGGAGAAACCTTGCATTGCATTCTTCATACCTTCTCAGTCTTAAGTCCCAACATTTTGTTATGCTTCGTTTTTCCCCTAATTTTCTATCCAGACACTAAATAAATAACTGTGGGGCATCACAATATAGCAGAAATAACAAGTATTTTGGAATCAGACATACCCAGGTTTACATTCCACTGTGCTATTTATTTACTAGCTAGGTGGTCTTGGACAACCGCTTTTTTACTCTCATTTTAACTTGAATGATGGAGGATGATGATTCCTGCTTGTGGCATTGTTGTAAGAGTTAGAGATAGTATATCTAGTCTAGATACTGTATCTAGTACACAATGGGTACTCATTTATTATTATTCAGTTTGTTCATGGAATTGGCCAGTTTGTCATCTAGCTGTAGCTTCTCAGTTTCAGTCCAGATTTAATTGTGATCTCTGTTGTTTTATTTATGCCCTATGTAATCCAAACTAGTTTGGATCAGGTCACGTGAGAAATAGTACTAGACATGTTCACCTTTATTCTTTTTTTTTTTTTTTAAAGATTTTATTTATTTATTTGACAGAGAGAGACACAGCGAGAGAGGGAACACAAGCAGGGGGAGTGGGAGAGGGAGAAGCAGGCTCCCCGCAGAGCAGGGAGCCTGATGTGGGACTCGATCCCAGGACCCTGGGATCATGACCTGAGCTGAAGGCAGTCGCTCAACCGACTGAGCCACCCAGGCGCCCATGTTCACCTTTATTCTAATTCAGAATCAGTGAAAGCCATGATATCATAAGATGAGGGCAAGATTGTCCATCAATCAGAATAGTCATACACACGCACACGCAAGCCTACTTCTTTGAGCAATTTATCCATCCCTAAGAACTATTTGCTAAATGCACAGGAGTGACTTACTCTGATGAATATCATAAGCAGTTAAGTCTAAAAATGGTTACAGAGGGGCGCCTGGGTGGCTCAGTCGTTAAGCGTCTGCCTTCGGCTCAGGTCATGATCCCAGGGTCCTGGGATCGAGCCCCCCATTGGGCTCCCTGCTCGGCGGGAAGCCTGCTTCTCCCTCTCCCACTCCCCCTGCTTGTGTTCCTGCTCTCGCTAACTCTCTCTCTGTCAAATAAATAAATAAATAAAATCTTTAAAAAATAAATAAATAAAATAAATAAATAAAAATGGTTACAGAAAACTACTCTGTGTCAGGCACTTTACAAGATGTCTGGGTAGCTCCATGAACCAGATAGTCATAATACTGGACTTCATGGTATTGAAGAGAAAACTGAAATTAAAAAAAAAAAAATACTTACAAGACCTCTTTCACAGGATTTTTTTACCCTTCTTTCTTCCCATGAAAATTTAATAACCAATTTCCTCCAAGGCCCATTCTCAATTATAGGACACTATTTCCTGCTAACATAATAAGGCTCCAAGACCATACATATATTTGTATTAGTATGTAGTACTCTATTGCCAAAAAAATGGTTGGATAACTGGAGCGAAGATTTTTGAGCAAAGGAGAAAAAGTGAAGGGGAATAGAAATTGATGTCACCAGTTGACCCAGGGGAAACGTATGTAGTAAATAATCTGTCACAAAATGTGTTCTCATCCTTCTTATTGATCAATTTAGTGATAGAGAGTGAATGAACCCAGGCATAGCCATTATGTGTCTTACACACTTGGCCATCCAGGCTGGGCCTATTAGCAGGAATGCACTGGCCAATCTATACAAGGAAATTCTGGATTTTAAACATGCAGGTTTGGAAAGAGATCAGATGTGTAGTTATCAGAGATGGGGTTGGGGGAGGCAATTGGAGAAAGGTGGTCAAAAGGTACAAACTTCCAGTGATAAGTAAGTACTAGGGATGTAATGTACAACATGACGACTATAGCTAACAATGCTGTGTGAAATATATGAAAGTTAAGAGAGTAGATCTTAGGAATTCTCATCACATGGAGAAATTACTTTTTTACTTTCTCTTTGTTGTACCTATATGGGAAGGTGGATGTTAGCTGAACCTCTTGTCATCATTTCACAATATATGTTAATCAAACCATCATGCTGTATACTTTAAACTTATACAGTCATGTATGTCAATTATTTCTAATAAAACTGGGGAAAAATTTCAGATTCTAATTGGTATCGTCGACACAAAATGAACAAACCTTTTAGAATTTCTAAAACAAAGAGTTTTATTTGAGCCCAAGTTAGGACATCTGCTGGGGATACACAATCTTCAAAAGAAGAGAGTGCTCCCCTCCAGTAAGGGAATATTTGGTATAGGGTTATATACATTTTTTTTTAAGATTTTATTTATTTTTTTTAGAGAGCGAGCGAGAGAGAAACAGCATGAGAGGGGAGAGGGTCAGAGGGAGAAGCAGGCTCCCCGCTGAGCCGGGAGCCCGATGCGGGACTCGATCCCAGGACCCCGGGATCATGACCTGAGCCGAAGGCAGACGCCCAACCATCTGAGCCACCCAGGCGCCCGGGTTATATACATTTTTAACATAAAAAGTTACAGATTATTAGACAAAGAATATTTCAGAAAGTTGCAAACCTTAAGTTTCTAGTATATGCAGGGCATATGACTAATCTTATGGGAACCAGGGAAGTTTATTCCTTTTTCTTATTTTTTGTGTTCAGAATCCTCCTTTTTGCTTATTTTCTTTAATGAAGCTGATGTACAATGTGTGCTCGGGGCAGAAATAGAGATTTGAGGTTTTGCCACATTGTTTTGACCTTGGTAAATGTTAAAGTATAGCTTCCCTGGGAGCTCAGGAGTAGGGACCACAAATATTAAAAGTTGAAGATTTCCTTTATCGGTAGTAGTATTTTGGAAAACTCTTTGGCTGTATCTACAAAAGATAAATAATCATGTACCCTCTGATCTGGTAATTTTGTTCCTGGATATGAATTCAACAGAAATGCATATATGTTTTTTTTTCCCCTTATTTTGTAGATTATCACCTTTGGTACTAGTTAAATTACTTTCTCTAGCTCCAAATGGGAATGATTTTTATATCTACTTGGGAATAGTTGTTGATTTTTTTTTACTATGTTATGTTAGTCACCATACAGTACATCATTAGTTTTTGATGTAGTGTTCCGTGATTCTGTTTGCATGTAACACCCAGTGCTCCATGCAATATGGTGCCCTCCTTAATACCCATCACCGGGCTAACCCATCCCCCCACCCACCTCACCTCTAAAACCCTGTTTGTTTCTCAGAGTCCATAGTCTCTCATGGTTTGCCCCCCCCCATTTCCCCCCCTTCATTTTTCCCTTCCTTCTCCTAATGTCCTCCATGTTATTCCTTATGTTCCACAAATAAGTGAAACCATATGATAATTGACTTTCTCTGCTTGACTTATTTCACTTAGCATAATCTCCTCCAGTCCCATCCATGTTGATGTGAAAGTTGGGTATTCATCCTTTCTGATGGTTGAGTAATATTCCATTGTATATATGGACCACATCTTCTTTATCCATTCGTCTGTTGAAGGGCATCTCAGCTCTTTCCACAGTTTGGCTATTGTGGACATTGCTGCTATGAACATTGGGGTGCATATGGACCTTCTTTTTACTACATCTGTGTCTTTGGTGTAAATACCCAGGAGTGCAATTGCTGGGTCATAGGGTAGCTCTATTTTTAATTTTTTGAGGAACTTCCCCACTGTTTTCCAAAGTGGCTGTACCAGCTTGCATTCCCACCAACAATGTAAGTGGGTTCCCCTTTCTCCAGAACCTCTCCAACATTTGTTGTTTCTTGCCTTATTAATTTTTGCCATTCTAACTGGTGTAAGGTGGTATCTCAGTGTGGTTTTGATTTGAATTTCCCTGATGGCCAATGATGATGAACATTTTTTCATGTGTCTGTTAGCCATTTTTATGTGTTCTTTGGAGAAGTGTCTGTTCATGTCTTCTGCCCATTTATTGACTTGATTATTTGTTTTTTGGGTGTTGAGTTTGAGAAGTTCTTTATAGATCTTGGATATCAGCCCTTTGTCTGTAGTGTCATTTGCAAAAATTCCGTGGGTTGCCTCTTTGTTTTGTTGACTGTTTCCTTTGCTGTGCAGAAGCTTTTTATTTTCATTAAGTCCCAAAAGTTCATTTTCACTTTTGTTTCCCCTGCCTTTGGGGACGTGTCTTGAAAGAAGTTTCTGTGGCTGATGTCAAAGGGGTTACTGCCTATGTTCTCCTCTAGGATTTTGATGGATTCCTGTCTCACATTGAGGTCTTTCATCCACTTTGAGTTTATCTTTCTGAATGGTGTAAGAGAATGGTTGAGTTTCATTCTTCTGTATATAGCTGTCCAACTTTCCCAGCACCATTTATTAAAGAGACTATCTTTTTTCCATTGCATATTTTTTTCCTGCTTTGTCGAAGATTATTTGACCATAGAATTGAGGGTCCATATCTGGGCTCTCTATTCTGTTTCATTGGTCTATATGTCTGTTTTTGTGCCAGTACCATGCTGTCTTGGTGATCACGGCTTTGTAATATAGCTTGAAATCAGGCAATGTGATGCCCCCACCTTTGTTTTTCTTTTTCTTTTTCTTTTTTTTTTAAAAGATTTTATTTATTTGACAGAGAGAGAGACAGCGAGAGAGGGAACACAAGCAGGGGGAGTGGGAGAGGGAGAAGCAGGCCTCCCGCCGAGCAGGGAGCCCGATGCTGGGCTCGATCCCAGGACCCTGAGATCATGACCTGAGCTGAAGGCAGACGCTTAACGACTGAGCCACCCAGGAGCCCTTGTTTTTCTTTTTCAAGTTGTTGATATTTTCTGATGAGCACATTGAAGTATATGTTTTAAACTTTAATTTGAGAAATAAATCAAATATGCAAAAAATTAGAGCATATGCCTATTGCCCTGAATCAATTTTTTTAAAAATTTGGTTACATGGGATTCATGCATTCAATATTTCTTTTATTTTGGATAATGTCATTTATTTATTTATTTATTTATTTATTTATTTATTTATTTATTTATGTGGGTGGCTTTATTTTCTATAACACTTTAGTAATCTGACAGAGAAAGATGACTATCAGACAGAAATACATTTATGCTGTACTCACTTTAATGAATTCAATAGAAGTGTACACTGTATAACATGTATAAGAATTTTCATGGCACCACTACTTTTAATAGGCCTACACTGGAAACAACCTATTTGCTAATCAATAAATACTAAAATGACAAATCAATTGTGACATATTCATACTATACCTTATGACACAGCCATGACCATGAGTGATCTATAACTGTATACGTCATGGATGAATCTCAGGAACATGAGGCTGAGTGACAGAAGCCAGATACAAAAGTGTCCTCTGAATGATTCTCCTTATTCTTTAGCAGGCTGGACTAATAGCTCTTGGAAGGGTGGTCACTGGAAATTTCTGGGCTGCTGCTGCTGTTCTATTTCTTGATGTGAGTGCTGGTTTTATAGATATACTCACTTCATAAAAATTAATTTATGATTATTATTACAAATTAATTATGATTTGTACTCTTTTCAGTATATATGTAATATGTCTATAGAAATTTTCAAAAAAATTTCCAAAAAAATTTTAGGTCTCTCTCATAACACATGGAAGTGGGGAGAACTGATCAGAAAAATCTATCAGAAAATCAAGTTCAATATAGTCATTGTATCTAGAAAGATCCACGATTTTAAATTTTTCCTTTTGGAGATAATTGAATCCAGTGGCTAATGCCAGGGAGCCCTAGTAATTGAATCAACATTTGCTTGAACAAAGTTCTGTTATTGTCCTCTTTTAATTGTTTGCATGCCCTATGTCAGTGAAATGGACAATGCAACATTTTAGCTACAAGCCTCCCAGATTATGAGTAAACTATGGCTCACCAGGGATTGTCTAGTTTAAATAGAAAGCAGAATCTGAATGAAGGACTTTGTTCTTCCCCAAAGAAGACCATTGTCTCATGTAGGCATTGATTTATGCATCAATCAGTCACAAGGCACCTACTATACTCCAGGCCCAGTATTTAAATGCTGGGGACAGGAAAAAAAAAAAGTGACATGCGATCCCTGTCCTCATGGAACTAATGATCTAGCTGGGGGGTTAACTCATTTAACAAATACTTAAATGATGGGCTATACCACAAGAGTGAGTTACACAAAGGACCTTGAAACAACAGAAAAAATGAGTAACTGATCCTTTCTATGGATCAAAGGAGACTTTATGGAGACAATTGCGCTTGGTTGTAAAGAATAAGGTGGAGCTTTCGGAGAGGAAAGGGGAGTCCAGCCCAAGGGAACAGACTTTGCAAAGTCATTGCTGTGAGAGTGCATGCTTTGTGATGTGCCTGGGGAGAGGAAGGGGAGTTAAGGACAGCAGAGGAGTTTGGGGTTGGATTATAAAAGCCTGTAAGATTCTTTTGATGCTCTACCCAGGTCCCCTTCCTCTAGCTGCTGTGAGTGTTGGCTCATTTCTTTCCCTTTCTCCAGAGAATTTCCCTTAGACAAGAGCCACCTCACCCAGAAATGCCAAGAGGTTATAGAACCTCACCTACCGGGGAAACCTAGAGCCAAAAGTTTACTGATCTGGGAGTATGAGAGCGTGCTCTTTGCTTCATGATGGGGCAACACTGCAGTGCTGTTCTTGCTCCAGAGCTTGCAGAGGATCAGCTGAGACCACATCCTTGCTTAGCTCCTTCCACCTGTCCTATTCTGCTTCCCTCATCTCCCTTCATTTGAAGGCACACCTCACTAAGTTGCAGGCACAAGAATCCCAGTCTCAGACTCAGCTTTTAGGGAGCCTGCCTTCAGACTGCAATTTTGATTCTATAAATAATAGGGAGCCATTGAAAATTTTAAGTCAGTGGAGTGACTCAATCTGAATTGCATTTTGTAACATTAACACGGTCGTAATGTTGAATGTGAATTGGAGGATAATTCCCTGCTTTATTTTTAATGTAAAAAATACTACTTGTAAACACTGTTTAACCACTAACTTCTTGATAGCCAATTTAAGGAGGGGTGTGTATGTATATGTGTGATTATAATTCTGTGAGGAGAATGTGATTATGTGATTGCATCTGGGGAAAGTGGAAAGGGAATTTTCTCTTCGTGTTTCTTATTTTATTATAATTGCATTCCAGAATTTTCCACTTTATTTAATTGTTTGCTGATAGTGGTTTTATTATTTTTTTTTGTAGCAGTAATTACTTCTCATTTCCATGTACTTTGTTTGAAAATCATTCTTATCCTATAGTTCATTATTTCACAAAATTATTAGAATTAGAGCTTTAATAATTGATCATGGGAGAGAAAGGTGACCAATTCTCATTAGTGACCTGCGAGGGATCACTTGAATAATATTATAAGGTTTCTTTCTTTTTTCTCTTTTTTTTCTTCTCTGTCCCTCTTATTCTTCCTCCTTCCCTCCCTTTACTGGATAACTCAACATATTAAGTGTATAACAGTTAGGCTACTATCACTTAGAATAATTGCCTTTTAAATTCTGTTTTATAAAAATCCACTCTTGCTAATTAGTTGACCTTTATGAATAAAATATGCATTTTTTTATTCAACAAGTGCTGGGGTGATGTAGGTGTTTGCCGTAGAGTGTTTCTCGAGTCACTGGAAATATAATTACCTTTACAAAACTGTAAGTCTAGTCTTGATTCTTGCCATGTGAGGAGGAGAATTTATGTATCTGTATAATTTCTTCTCAGTAATGAAGGAAGGGGATAAACCTTTATTTAAGATATTAAATACATAAGAAAGCCATTGAATACTTCACATGAAGAATTACTTATTGAAAATAAAGATGTATGATCTCTTTTTATCTTTACCTGAGAAAATCTTATTTAACCTCAAGGCTAAGAAAGAATATTACTTCTTCTATGAGAGAGAGGCTGAAGGAGATAACATTTATTCCTGGTTTTCTAATCCAGAAATCAACTTCCTTTGAATTCCCATAATATTTAATTCCAGCCCTCTTAAACTGCCATTGAATGTCCTTTTAGATCATAACTACATAAATTTCAATTAGCTATTACTGCATAACAGACTCCTGATACTCAATGGCTTAAAATCTTAAAAATGTGTTATCTTTCCTAAGACGATGGGTCAGCTGGTCTTATCTGGGCTTACAGATGTGTTTGTGGTGAGCTGTAGATTGGGAAGTAGCTCTGCTCTTCTTCGCTGGGATCTCCCATGTCTGGGGCTCAGCAGGCTTTAGGTGGCTCAGGACAGCCTTGGACGGGACAACCAGGCTGTCTTCCCTGTGGTCTCTTATGATTCGTTCAACAAGGTTAGCCCAGGCCTGTTCACGTGGTAGCTGGACAGGTTCTGAGAGAGAGTCAAAGTGTACAAAATCCCCTTGTGGCCTAGGCTTGGAACTGGCACATCATGACTTCTGCTATATCTTATTACTTAAGTAAATCACAAGGTAGACCATGTGTAAGGAGTAAGAAATTGGCCCTACTTCTTGAAGGGAGGCATTGCAAAACCCCATTACAAAGAACATGGTTCAGAGGAGGATGAAGAATTGAGGACCTTTTGCAATGGAAGCACACACACACATATGTTTGTATACATATTTTCTCTCTATCAGTCTAAAATCTTGAAAATAAGCCAATATTTTGTCATCTTGTATTCTAGTATTAATGGTGTTGCTTAGAATATACCTCTTTTGGTTTTAAGTTTACAGCATCTCTCCTTTTCTACTGAGAATACTTATCTTTTGGCTTATCCTTTGGCACTTTCCTCCACTCCCATCCAATGTGGTCCTAGGGAGTTTATGAGGTTTTGATTTGGGTGCCCTAACTGAAACAACTGATCAGGGGAACAGAATAAAACTAAGGCTGGGACAATAAGAGTTTTTCTGTCAGAAATTTGATCTGGCAGATCCATTTAAGAAGAGAATTTGGGGGACACTGGGTGGCTCAGTTGGTTAAGCATCTGCCTTTGGCTCAGGTCGTGATCTCAGGGTCCTGGGATCGAGCTCTGCATCGGGCTCTCTGCTCAGTGGGGAGTCTGCTTCTCCCTCTCTCTCTGTGCTCTCTCTCTCTCTGTCTCAAATACATAAATAAAGTCTTTTTTTTTTTTTAAAGAAGAGAATTTGGTTGAAGCTGAGGTTTCTTGAAGCCTGATTCTCTAAATCTGTTCTCCATTTTAAAGCATCCCGGTAAATATCCTTTATCTTTCTTCCTAAGGCAAAACATCTAGCAGTCATAGGGACCTTATATGCTCCCAACTCTCAAAAGTTTGTTGAGTGACTGAATGAAGGCAGGGATCCTATAATCACTGACTATGTTTATCACGTACGAGTATTTACTCTCCTAGGGCACGGACAACTTTCTTTTGGTCTGCCCCACAGCCCTTTCTCCAGGAACTGCTCCTTCCCTCATCCACGTGGTTGATGAGGAGCCAACAAGTTACTGCAAAGGCACCTTACCTGGTGGCCAAAGTATATTTGATTGGGGTGGCCACTGAGTCTCCAAAATTTGGAGACAGTCAGGCAATCTAAAAATATGTTAAATTGTCATGCTGTGAAACATATTCCCAGCCACATACAGAGATCTTTCCTGTGAATGTATGAATTTAGGCAAGTCACTTGACCTCTACAACTTGAGCTTCCACAGCTACCACAATTATCTACCACCTCCCCCCAGGGCTGATTAAAATATTAAATGTGAGAGTGTGAAGAACCTTGTCTAATTCCTAGTAGCGTCCAGTTTAGTTTCCTCTTATTGTTCTGTGTGGATCTCCTTTCATAAAATACCTGATGTGGGGGTCCCTGAATCATTTTTACCACAGATCCCATACAAAACTACTCTTATGTGCCAAGTATTTTCTTAAGATTCTTATTCAATATGAATAAATACTGAATTCTTATGTACCACCATACTAAGTGATTTGAATATATTGACTGATTTAGTTCTCCTAGCAATATCCTGGATAGATATTCTTACCAATTTACACATGAGGAAACCACCTGAAGACTGAGGTAAGATGCGTTCATGTCAGTCTCTTACATCTCCTTCATCTACTGACCTTGGTCAGAGCTTTCTCAATCTTGTGCAGTTTGGCTCACAGCAAAAATGATATTTCTCTGGCCCACAGAGGAAAATGGATGAGGCAGCTCCCAGCTGGAAGTGACTGGACTTTGGTGCCCTGCTTGGCTCACACCCCATCTAGCACCCTCTTGTGGCAAAGAGTATAAATGTTTCAATTGTCCATTTGCAGATGTGCAAAGGTATACAGTGTAGGGTGATTTTAGAGTGGTTTTTGATAATAAAATTTGCAGGAGGAAAACAGTTTTCTGATAAAGATTCCCAGGTAACCAGAATACATGGCCTTCCACAGTTGCCATAGAAAATGGACAGAGGCAAGGTGCAAAGCCAATCTCTAGCATTATGACATTTTACAAAGCAAGGCTGATTCTACTTGTTAAATTTATTTTTTCCTGGTGTCAGTATGTTCCATTGTGTCCTTTCCTTATGTAGTGATCAAATGCCTAGGTTTCTAGGTCTCTAGATTAGCAATAAACATAAAATTGTTTTAGAATCTGTCTCATTTCCTTACCTACTTTCTCTTTTCTTTGCCACGGTCAAGATTCTCATAAGAAAACAAAATGTTTTTGATAGGCAGCCGATGTTTGATTCTGGAAATGAAGTGTTCTGCCCAGCACTGGTGAGGAGAGCACTTTGCCTGGCTTTGTTTTTGCAGTGCCTGTGAAAGAGAAACATGCTCATAGCTTCGTTATTGAAGAGAAGGGCTGTTTAAAAATATGTGAATAATTGGGGCGCCTGGGTGGCTCAGTCGTTAAGCGTCTGCCTTCGGCTCAGGTCATGATCCCAGGGTCCTGGGATCAAGCCCCGCATCAGGCTCCCTGCTCGGTGGGAAGCCTGCTTCTCCCTTTCCCTCTCCCCCTGCTTGTGTTCCCTCTCTCGCTGTGTCTCTCTCTGTCAAATGAATGAATAAAAATCTTAAAAAAAAATGTGAATAATTAGCTCTATAAGGAAATTCGAATGGAAGGGAACAGCAACAGATCTGTATGTAATGAGAAGCACATCCAGCAAATCATTCCTTGAATAAGAGAGGAAGGAATATACCTACCAGTAAATATTTAGAATTGACATGAATCATTAATAATGGGAGGAGACTGGAAACTTTCACAGAAGACCTGCTATGTGACAGTCACTATGTTCTCCTAATTTTACAATAAACATGAGTGGTATTTATTATGACCCCCATGTAAGAGATGCTGCTGCTGGTTCCCCAGTCTCAAGGTGGGATCGACTTTGGTATAATTCTGGCACCAGAACTGAAGCTTAACTTTCTTAGCTCTTTCCCCTGCCCTATCTTTCTTTCCCCACTTTCTTTCTCCTGAGAACACATTCAATAAATTGCTTACACAAAATCATCCCCCTCTCAGGTTCTGCTCCTTGGGATGCTGACTCAAGACACTCCTTTTTATTGATGGGATATGGACTCTCATACAGGTCAGAAACTGGGTGAGGACAACATAGCTCATATATGGAAGAACTGGGATTCAAATCTCAGTTTTTCTAACTTGACAATCAGCTATTTCTTAATGTAATTTTTATGCAGAGTTAGTAGCTGAGAAAATTAAAATACTCTTTGTCTCTTTGTGCATTTCAGTACCAACACCATACTTATAACCATATGCTGGTAACCATGGATCAAGTCTTAGATTTGAATTACTGGTTCCAGGTTGTTGATATTTCTACTTGGATATCCAAGACATCTTGAACTGGGCATACAAAACTGAGCATCTTATTACCCACCAAGGCTGCCTTTTGTGCAGCCTGTTACAACTCAGCTGATGGCAACTGCATCCTTCTAACTGCCCAGCCCCAAATCCTTGGAGGCACTGCTGATTGCTATTGTTCTCTTACCTCCAGTCAATCAGAGAATCAGTCCTGTTTTAATCTACATTCAAAATACATTCAGAATCTGATCATTTTTCTCAACCTGAACCATTACCACCGTGATCTGAGCTGCCATTATCTTTCATCTAAATCTGTGCAAAAGCCTGTTAACTGGCCTCCCCATCCTCTTGCCTCCAAATAGCTAATTCTCAGCACAACAGCCAAGAGAATGCTTTCAATGTGTAAATTAGTCAGACGCTCTGCTGGCTCTCATTTCCTTTAGAGTAAAAAGCAAGGCTTAAATTGGTCTATAATACCCCATCTGATGTGCCCCGCCCCACCTCCAATACCTCTGATTCCCTTCCTACTACTCTTTCCCCTCATTCAGTCACTCCTGGCACACTGGCCTCCCTGCTGTTCCTCAGATGCACAGACATGCCTCTACATGAGGGCCTTTGAGCTGGCTGTTCCTCTGCCTGGGACACTATTCCTCAATATATTTTCATGGTTCCCTCTCTCACCTTATTTGAGTTTTTGCTCAAATATCACCTTTTTAAAATTGCACCCAAACCCTAACTAACCATCAGTTTCCTTTATCCTACTTTACTTTTTTAAAAAAGATTTTATTTATTTGAGAGAGAGAGAGAGAGAGAGCAAAGAGAGCACAAGCAGGGGGAGGGGAAGAGGAGAGGGAGAAGCAGGCTCCCCGCTGAGCGGAGAGCCCAACATGGGGCTTGATCCCAAGATCCTGGGATCATGACCTGAGCTGAAGGCAGACGCTTAACCGACTGAGCCACCCAGGTGCCCCTCCACCTTAAATTTTAATAGCATTTATGTTCTTACAATATACAATGGTATTGATTATTAATTAGTTTATTCATTTATTCATTTATGGGGTTTTTTTCCTTCCTCTCTCCCCACTAGAATGTAACCACAAGAGGGGAGGGATCTTTGTCTGGTTTTAATCACTGATATATTCCATAGGACTAGTAGCACTCAGTAAATCCGTGTTGAATGAATGAATGACACTTAGCTATTTCAGTTTGAGTATCTGTCTTTTGATCAGAATGGGAGCTGTACAGGATGACATGTTGGAGTTGAATGACTGGTGGAGTAACTTAAGCCAAAGTTGTCCGAGTATTTGATTTCATGATGTAATTTCATTGAAGTAAGGACAGCACACGTGCAAACACACACATACACAGCCATGATTTTCATTCCTGTTATCAAGTTGTTCTCTGTCCCTTTTATGTGGGATTTTCTCTTTAAGGTAGGTGGTTCATCACTGAGGCATTAAATCAATCAAGGACTTTGGTAAATTCTCTTTTGTTTGATTAGCAACTGACCAAAAACACAGTAAAAAAAAAAAAAAAAAAAACAGCAGTTCTTTATGAAATTGCAAATGAAACAATTCAGATAGTCTGTTTTAAAATCAGTTAACCATCAGCTCTTTCTTTCTTTCCCCCAAAGTTAGCATTTTTCACTCTGTCAAATGACATATAATATTTCCTATATCAAATGGGGATTCTTCATAGTTCATGGGGTGTTACCAAATCCATATAACAGCAGGACTGAAATGTTTAGTTTACTTATACTTATCTAGACTAAGGATAGTCTAGTCCTAAGCTGCTAAAGGAGGAATTATATTATAACAAGCCTATTCGACCTCATAGGAATACATGTAAGCATATACATGCATAAGAGAGGACTTGTCAAAATACTACAGGGTTCCCTCTGAGGGGCAACGCTCTGGGGCATTGATATCAGTCCCATACATACTTCTTGTGAGGATTTCTACAGGCCCTGGAACATTTTGTGTTTGGTTGGAAGAAGTTTCAATCCCCTTCACTAGTCCTTCCTCAGTTTTAAAAATGAGGATGTTTCATCCAAACTTTAATATTCTTTCATCTTAAAGAAGGGAATAACACAAATATTCTTAAAATAATTTAAAGAATATTTTATTTTATTCTTCTGGACACTCATCCTCTTTCAGTTATATTTTCTTCAATGACTCATACAGCTGTGAAGTTTGGTCTTTTATACATTTCTGAAAGGCCATGTTTTTACAAGGGACACAGTTGTTCCTTGCATGGTACAAGCTCTGATTGTTGTTGGAGGGTTAGACAGTCTTGATATCCTCAACACTTGGTGATAAATTCTGAGTTGCCCATTGGTGATTAACAGTGATGACTACCCCCATGAAGATGAAGTCCCTGACTAGTCCAGTACAATATTGAATCTGAAACTTTAATGTGTTCTTGGCTCCTCAATCAGCATTTGCTCCAAAATACCTTTGTGGAAAATAAGTGATTACTGACAGTTAGTGGTCATGCCCCATAAATATTAGAAGTTCTGGGCTGCAGGCATGTTTCAGATTAGAGTCTGGAACTCCTCAATTATTGGTAACATCTTTCAAACTGCCAACGGCAGCAGGCCTTTCATACTAATCAAAGTTTAAGATAAATAAAGTAGTTTACTTTTTGACAACACTTCTTTCTGTGGATGCAGCATTTTGCAAATTCCAAGAGCTTTCAGTTTATATCGCAGAGGAACACAGTGAGGGTGATCTTGAAAATATCGCTGGGGCGCCTGGGTGGCTCAGTTGGTTAAGCGACTGCCTTCGGCTCAGGTCATGATCCTGGAGTCCCAGGATCGAGTCCCGCATCGGGCTCCCTGCTCAGCAGGGAGTCTGCTTCTCCCTCTGACCCTCCCCCCTCTCATGTGCTCTCTCTCTCAGTCTCTCTCTCTCAAATAAATAATAAATAAAATCTTTAAAAAAAAGAAAATATCGCTGAATTTGTCCTTAAGCAGAAGGAGGATCTCTCTGCATCCCACAACCCCCTCCCCCCCACGTCCCCATGACATTCTAAAAACCAAAGACTTCAACAAGATTTAATGTGAACTAGACAGGGTTAATGATAGCAGGGGGGAGAGAGAGTTAACTACAATCGTTAATAATGAAACTTTTAAGAAGATGTACATACACATACTCTGAAGTGGCAGTGATTGTATGGGCAAATCAAAACCGGTAGGGATTTTTGTGTTTTGTTGAAAGAAAAGCAAACTGTGAAGATCCATTATGTTGAGCTAGATTTAGAAACAATCAACTTGAAAAGAGAAGTTTATTTCTTGTATATGACCTGGAATTCTTCCCATCTGAAAACAGGTGCAGGCAGAGATGGCTACATCTTACGTGAGAGGCATAAACATAAAATGTTTCTTGAGGGCATTTTTCTTCCCTCTCAGATACTTGTTTTTATTTGAGATTGTTACATTGTCATTTAAATGCTAACTTCAGTTCCATTCTTTGCTCCAAGGAAGCGCTTATTCATTAATTGGAAAGAAAAGGAAAGAACCCACAGCTGCCCAAGTCCTTAAACTAAACACTTTCTGTTTTCAACATCATCTGCCAAAAATAATGTCTGACCTTATGAGAGGAAAAAAGATAAATACATTTGGAGATTTGAGAAAAATCACTTCATTTTAACATTACATTATTTTTTATGAGAGAAAAAGAAAAAGCCAAAGAAATGTTGGCATTATGTGTGTGAATCACAAACACATGTATTAAAATATAAAATGTTTCCTTATCTCAGTTCCTGAGTTCTGCCTTGGCCAAAGATAGTTTCTCCTGGAAGATGTGTAAAGACCCTTGAGTTTCTAGAAAACTCTTCAGTGAATGTGTCAGTACCCTTAATAGGACTCTGATGGTTCTCTAAAAGTTACAACTACTTCCTTAAATTACTATTTTTTACTTTAGCAAGAACATAGTTTATGCACTAAAAAAGACGTGATTTCAAATTCTTTCTTAAACAATAGCTTTCTTCTTCTTTTTGCTTTGTAACAACTACAAAGGAAAAACAATTTTGAAATTCTATTAAAACAAATTTTTTTAGTATATATTAAAGCTACAGCTACTTCATATTGATTTAATTAGCTAATACATACTGATTGCATACAGGGTTCTACCTGAAAATAAAAATAAAAACTATAAAAGTCCTCCATTTGTATCTAATTGGTCAGCAATTAGAATTGCTAATTGTATAAAACTATAAAACTATAGAAGTCCTCCATTTGTATCTAATTGGTCAGCAATAGAATATTTTGGCTCCTTAGAAGTAAAATTGCCAATTGTGTCTTCTTCCCTGGCTATTTCAGTGGCAAGCAGTTATTCCTTACAATTCAACTTCATTTTCCTCTTCTTTGGTTCTCAGAGCATGGAACTGATCTGGTCACAACCTCTGTAGGATAACACTAATAAAATGTTTCCTAAGCAGAAGTAGATAAAGTTTTTATTTACGTTCTTCCATGGCATTTTAAAAACTTCTTCTGTTTTCCTAGAATAATGTATTCTAATATTGTCACATTTCCAAATTCTTCTCATCCTTTCATTTTAGCTCAAAAGCCATTTTCTCTCGGCAGCTTCTCTTGGCCACCTGTTCCTTCCTCCACGCCAGCGTGACTTCTCTCTCGTTCATTGTTACAACATGAACTTTAAAAATGCTTGTTGCATAGCTCTAACTTTCTCTTACAATTTTTGGCTCTGTTTCATTATGTGTATGTTCGTAATATATCACACACTTTGGGAGAGGCAGAGCACCTGTTTCATGTGTTTCCCTATTCTCCTTTCTATTCAGCAAAGTTCATCATATAAAGGAAGCGCTCCATATATGGGTGAAGAACAAACATATTTATAGTACTCACGATGTATTTTTATTTTACGTATACCAATACACTGGGGATAAGATCAGGTTAGATGTCAATGTTTTCAATTAAAACTGTAACATTTCATGTAGTCTTAATATTCTGTATTTCTCAGGTTAAAAAAAAAAGGACACGAAAGTTAGGGAGACAAAGGGAAAGTAAGTTCAGGATACACAAAGAAAAAAAGGAAACTCCTAAATGCTGTAAACCTCAATCATGTTTTGTTTGTTTGAAATTTCCTACTCCATAGTAACAGGAAAAGGACTAGAACCCAGAGTCCTTTAGAGATAGAATCACTTCCCGGTAAATATAAGAATGTACCCTCAACTTCTTTAGAATAGTTTTTAATGAGTAATGAATGTCCTTGAAAGAATACACTGCAGTTTGTTTTAAGCACAACTGAAATATAAATAAAAACAAATGTGTTGTATTCCTTCTGTCCTTCTGCCTTTTTTTTTTTTTTTTTGTCCTTTTATTAGGAGAAAGGGAGATGTGGAATGTCGGGAATTGTTTATAAAATTAGCACACATTGCTCCCATGAACATGGAAAACATCTGACACACAGCTGCCCCAGTTTGTTCAACATCGTGGATACACTATGGATGGCTGTTCTTCCACAGCGTCTGCTGGAGACAAAACTCTGGGTAAGCAAAGTTGGACGGTTTTCAAAACTGTCATCCTTAGTAGATTTACAGACACAAAGAGCTGTCACTAAATTTAGTCAGTGACCCTGAACTTGGAATAATCTGGAGCTGGTACTCTCAGCCAGGGCTGTACTAAAGTCTAAGGAGCAATTAGGGGCAAATAACAAGATTGGATTCTGACATGCGGGGTGAAAAGTGAGTAGAAAAGAATTGAAATGCTGATTGGGTAAAGTTAGAGAATTTATATCCAACTAAAGAATGATTTCTTCCTTGCTAAACAGTCGTAGAGCTACTGGGCAGGGTCAGCTGCCAGCAACGTTATTATAATCAGTGCTTCTCAATCTTGGGTGTGCATAAAAATTACCCGAGGATCAAGTGTACAACAGTGATTCAACTCTATACATGATTCTGTGCTCACAAGTGTGCTACCATCTGTCACCACACAATACCGCTGTGTTTCCCTTCGCTGTATCCTTTTATTCCTGTGACTTATTCATTCCACAACCGGAAGCCATTGTAACACCTCATGTTAACTATACTCAAATAAAATAAAATGAAAATGTAAAGAAATGATGGAAGGGAATAAGATATATACATTTAAAGGGGAAAAAAAGACATATCTTGTGTTGATGTACTTCTCAGCATTTGTTTGGGAAAGTCTTTACATTTTTATTTCTCAAACAGAACTTTGCAAGGTTAAGAAAAATTTACCTGAGGATCTCATTAAAATGCAGGTTCTGGCCTGGGGCCTGAGATTCCACATTTCTAACTGGCTCCCGGGTAATAATGATGTTACTGGTCCTCAAAACACACTCTGATCAAATACAAAATTACCCCATTTAAAGTGCACAATTCAGTGGTTTTTAGTATATTCACATGGTTGTGTAACCATCACCACTACCTAAGTCCAGAACATTTCATCACCCCAAAAGGAAACTCTGTACATTTTAGCTATCACCCTCTCTCATTCCCACTTCCTCAGCCTGGCAACCTACTTTCTAGGTTTTCTTTCTAAAGCAAAAGTCTATTTACTTTCTTTATGGATTTGCCTATTCTGTATATTTCATACAAAAGTAATCATACAAAACGTAATATTTTATATCTGGCTTCTTTCCTTTAGCATACTATTTTCAGGGTTCATCCTGTTTTGTAGCATGAATCAGTGCTTCATTCTTTTTTATGGCTAAATAATATTCTATTGTAAGGATCTACCAGATTTCATGTATCTATTCATCTGTTGAGGGACATTTGGATTGTTTCTACTTTTTGGCAATTATGAATAATGCTGCCACTAATATTCTTATACAAGTTCTTACGTGAATGTACGTTTTCAGTTCTCTTGAGTATATACCTAGGAATGTAATATGGTTGGATCATATGGTAACTCTATGTTTCAATTTTTGAGGAATTGTCAAACTGTTTTCCAAAGTGACTGAACCATTTTACCTTCCATTGAGCAGTTCATGAAGGTACCAATTTCTCTACATCCTTGCTAACACTTGAACCAATATTAATACATTATGATTAACTAAAGTCTGTACTCCATTCACATTTCCTTAGTTTTCACCCAATGTCTTTTTTTGTGTTCTAAAATCTTATCCAGGATACTACATTACATTGGTCATATTTCCTCAGGCTACTTTCTGCTCTAACAGTTTCTTGAACTTCCTTGTTTTTGAGGAGTACTGGTCAGCTATATTGTAAGATGCCCTTCTATTGGGATTTGTCTAATAATTTTCTGAGGATAAGGATGAAGTTATGGGTTGGGGACGTAAATCACAGAGATAGATCATCACATCATATCAAGGGTACATACAATGACCATATTTATCACTATTGATGTTGACCTTGATCATTTGGTTAAGGCAGAGTTTTTCAGGTTCTCTATAGTAAAGTTATTCCTTTTTTAAAAAATATATTAGTAAGGACCCATGGATATTTATTTTATACTTTGGGTTATAATCTAGCACTATTTTATTGTGTTTTGCCCAAATTATTTCAAGTTTAACCATTGAAGATTCCTTCAGGTTGACATACTCTCCTTAATGTGAGGTTTGTTGTTGTTTTGAGCACATCTTTACTTTCTAGCACTACAGAATATCTAGGCTCATCTTGTATATTCCCCTCCTTAGTTGTAGAATTAGACACTTCTCCAAGGAGCCCTGGCTCCTTTTATTGTATAATGGTATTTGAAAACAAGATCTGGGCATTATGTTGTTTATTTGGGATCTTTCTTATTTCTTAATGTAGGCCTTTATTGCTATGACCTTCCTTCTTAGAACTGTTTTTACTGCATCCTGTAATTTTTGTAAGTTGTATTTCCATTTTCATTTGTCTCTAGACATTTTCTTATTTCTCTTTTGATTTCTTCTTTGGCCCACTGTTTGTTCAGTAGCATGTTTAAGTCCCCTACTATTATTGTATTCCTGTCTATTTCTCCCCTAAGGTCTGTTAATATTACATATTTATATATTTAGGTGCTCTTATGTTGGGTGCATAAATATTTATGAAATTATTTCCTATTGCTTGACCCCTTTAGTACTATGGATTTTATTCCAAGCGTGATGGGAAGCTGATAGCAGATTGTATTTTCCAAAGCTGGCAACAAATATATCACCTATCCATGTGCTCTTCCAGCATGTGAACTTGCCCCTCCCCCATCAGGAGGGGGAATCAAATTTCCCATCCCTTGATTCTGGGTTGCCTTTGACTGCTTCAGTGAATAGAGTATGGAGGAAGTGATGCTGTATGATTTCAGGAGTGCTTATACAAACATCCCCAAGTCTCTTGTACTATATAAGGGAGCCAAGCTACATGGAGAGACTATGAGCAGGTGCTTTGGTCAGTAGTCTAATCTTCATGTCACACCAGCTCAAATGAGTGAATGAGTGTTCCTATAATTCCAACCACCAGACATCAAATCACTCCAGCCTTTGGGTTTTTCCATTTGAAACTCAAGACAACACAAAACAATCCATTCCCTTTGTACCCTGTATGATTTTCTGACTCACAGAATCTTTGAGCATAATAAAATGGTTGTTTCAAGCCGCTAGGTTTGAGGGTAGTTTGCTATGTAGCAATAGTAACTAGAACAGAGCCATTGGAGGCATTTGACTTAGAAAGTGATTTGATTGTACTTATATTTTAAGGCTTTTGACTTAGAAAGTGCTATGATGGTACTATTTTAAGAGGACCACACTGACTGTTCTATGGAGATCAGGCTATAACAAAGCAAAATGGAAATGGGGAGACAAATTAGGAGCCTGTTATAGTTGCCCAGAAGAGAAATGATGGTAGCTTGGGTAGGGTATTATTGGTACAAGAGAGAAGATATGGTAGGGTTCTGAATACAGCCTTAAGATGAGGCCTACAGGACTTTGCAGATGGAGCAGGCAAGAGGCACAAGAAAAACAAGTCACGGATGGCTCTAAGGATTCTGGACTGAGCAACTGGGTGATAATAGAGGCATTTCAATAAGGTTAGTAGTGTTGAGAGATACTTATATGTGCCTGCAGCTTAGGGTAAAAGTAGAACTGGAAAAATAAAATTGAGACATCACAACATAAATGATACTTAAAACTGTATCTTTTGAATAGCATAATTTAAGGACTAATTACAGTTAGAAAAAAAAAAGATGTATTTAGACTGAGCCCTCACATGCTCTCAAAAGGAAATGGAAGAGCAGACATCAAAGGAGATAACAAAGTAGGAGGAAAACCAGGAGATTGCAGTGTCCCAGAAGCCATGTGAAGAAAATGATTTACAGAGCCCTGAATCATGGAGTGATTCAACTGCTGCTCGTAGATCCAGTAAGTTAGGAAGGAGAATTGACCATCGTATTTGACAACCTAGAAGTCATGGATGATGTTGACAAGAGTGATTTAGTGGATTGGCAGGGATCAGGGCCTGAATAAGAGCAAGGAAGTAGAGATGAAAAGTGTAGGTAACTTTTAGAGGGCAAAAAGAAAATGGTAGTGTAGTTGAAGAGAGATAGGGAGTTAAAAAAGCTTTCATTGACATTGAAAGATGGTACAGCATGTTGGAGAATGTTTGTACACTGCTAAAAATGGTTTAATAGAAAGGGTTTAATAGAAAATTGGTGGGGCTCCTGGGTGGCTCAGTCGTTAAGCATCTGCCTTCGGCTCAGGTCATGATCCCAGGGTCCTGGGATCGAGTCCCACGTCGGGCTCCCTGCTCAGCGGGAAGCCTGCTTCTTCCTCTCCCACTCCCCCTGCTTGTGTTCCCTCTCTGGCTGTGTCTCTCTCTGTCAAATAAATAAATAAAATCTTTAAAAAAAAAAAAAAGAAAGAAAATTGGTGATGCAGGACAGGGATAAATACCTGGAAGAGCAAGATCTTTAGGTGGGAAGTAGTGATTAGGTTAGGTGTCCATGTGGAGCATAGACAAGGAAAACCTCTTCCAGTAGAGGAGACAGAACCCATAGGTTCTGAGCAGAAAGGTTGTAAATTGGATATTGTGGAAGATGGAGGTTCTCTTTGACTGATTGTTTGTTTGTTTTTCTCAGTGAAGTAAGAAATAACCTGGTGCTGGGCATGAGAAAACTGGGGAGGTGTGAATAGTTATCTCAAGAAAAAAATAACAACTTTACTAGGGAATTGTAGAGTTTGGGCATCAATTAAGTAGTACTCAAGGTCAGTGTTCATGAATATAAGGTGAGATCATTATAAAGTGAGCAGGGATTTTTCTCTGTTCATTTTTAAATTTTTTTGAGAGTGAGTTCAGTGAATTTAGGCGTTTTTTTTTTTTTTTTTAAGTGATTTCAGTAGAGGAAGAGAGAGATTAGAGTTGAGGTGGGATGGGTTGTATTACTGTTCCCAATTCTCACTTTATCCAGTAAATAGGATTGTACATCTACACTCCTTAACATGTGACTTGCAGTGCTTGCCACTAACCACCGTCTCATTGACCTTGGGTCTGACGATGTGACTTGTTTTAGCCAATGCAGAATGGGAGCAGATGTCAGGCTAGCAGAGACTTGAAACATGGCTTGCGTGATTTGACTGGTTCTGTTGAGTTCTTGCCAATGCTGTGAGGAAAGCCCGCTCTAGGCAACTGCCGTTCTAGAATGAGAACATGTGGTCCACAAGTTTATGACTTGATGCAGACCTGCCTCAGCTGCCCTGCAGATGCATGATTCAGAAATCTGCATCTATAGACTCCTCTTATCAGCCACTGGGACTTTGCATCATTTGTAGGATTATTTCAGCAGAATTCTTATTAATACATGAGAATGTGATCATGCATACGATAATATGAAGGTGTTATCATAATGATGAATGGAATCTAAGCCAGAGGAGGAAGAAAGTGAAGCATAAAGGAGGAGATAAACAGTGACAAGGTGGGAGAGTAAGCAGACTGGAAGTCACATTATAGAGGGAATCAGGCTTTTAAAAAGAGAAGTAGGAAGATAGGGGGTAGTGGTGAGAGAATAGGGTGCTTACACTTGAGATTTGGAGGAGATGAAGTTATTGGTAATGTCAAAGAAATGGCAAGGTCCAGAGATGACCATGGTAATGTGTGGCTGAAGTAGGGGGAGGGCAAGGGGCAGCTTATGGTGGATGAAGAGAACAAAGTTCTGGGAGGTCAGGGGGATTGGATAAATCAGCTATGTGGCCATTGAAATGACCAAGAATGATGACTGGAATCCTTTGGAGCTCTGGAAGTAAAGAGGTTGTTAAAAAAACTTTAATAAATGAGAAAATTTCCAATAGACCTGTCAATGGCAGCAACAAGGAGAGATAGCCAGCTGGTGTAGCCTAATGGTAAGAGATTCTAAGAAGATGGAGTTGTTTAGGGAGAAGGAAAGACCAATTATTTGGAAACAGTGATAAGGAGTAAGTTTCTTCTAAATTTAGTAGTAAATGGAGTGAGAATAAAACAATTACAGCTAGTACTTGGGATGGCTGCAGGGAGTCATATCCTTAGGGGAAGACTAAGGTTCCAATTAGAGTCAAGTGGGAAAGGGTTCATTTCAGAAAGAAGATGAAGATATTGGGGGTTCTGCTGACAGTGCACCATATGAGTTCAAGATGATGGAGAGGATGAGTGTGAGGGGTCAAGAAGGGGTTATATTGGGTTAGATCAGAGGATAAACAGGGTTAGTTAAATATGAGAGCCGTGGACATGTAGGATAACTGGTATACCTTTGGTGACTAGAGGAAAAGAGGAAACACGGCACGATGGGATTATTTCCAACATCTTTAGGGGCTGGTCTCTCAGGCAGCTTTTAGTGGGGAGTGAAGAGTGACTTGCCAGGTATTAAGGAGGATCTGCGGGGTCTCCTTAAATCCTCTTGTATATGTTGTGGAGGCAGGGGGCAGGTGGACTTACCAGGATCTCTTGGCTTTCTGGCAACACATCTGAAATTATTCAAAATATGTCTGCACCGATCCTCACTTAAGCTCTGTGTTCACTTCTCTGTTCTGCCTCCTATTTCCATCTTGACTCTCACTTCTGCTATCTTTGAGAATTTACATTTTTTTTTTTTAATACTCTGGTCAAAGAAATGTCCTCAGGACAGGATTGGAAGATCAGATATTATTAGTTGTTGCTGTTATTCTGTTATTATGACAAATTATCAAATACTTATTAACATTTAGTGACCATTTACTGTAGGTCAGGCATGGTGCTTACTGCTCCACTTAAACCATCTCATTTCCCTCACTACTCAATGAGGTAGGAAACAAGGATTGCTCTCATTTTACAACAGAGGAAATTGAAGCTTTGAAGACTGAAATCACTTATCCAGGGTCACTCATTGGGCATGAGGCTGAATGCTGATTCACATCTGGGATGTGGGCTCTGAATCCTGAGTGATTCATTTGTCCAGTGTGTGACTGATTGCTCAGTGGAAGTCTGTGGGTGAGGCTGAACAGGTTTGGGCCTTAGTAGCAGTGGCAGGCTAGTCTTTCCTCTCTCTTGTCCTAGCATGCCACTGATCTTTTTCACACTAGATTTGTTTTTAAGTGGCTCAGCTTGTGGTGGCTTCCCCTGCATAGGTATCTTTCTTCTTTGAACCAAATGGTCTACTTCCTCTTGGTCACAGCATCGGCAAAATGCTTTGCACACAACAGATGCTTAAAACAATATGTTGGTTGCATGAGTTAAGAATTAACCATGTGTCTGTTTAAGTCCTCAAATTAGGCATATACTAAAATGAACTGGGGAGTTTTAAAAAAACAGTCCCAATGCTCAAGTCATACCCTGGACTGATTAACATCACTGAACCTTGGGCCAGATGTCAGTATTTTCAAAGCTCACCAGAGGATTTCACTGGGCACCCAGGTTATGAATTACAACTCTGTGGGAGGAAGGTCCTAATATTTGTTGGTTCTGCTTAAGATATACTTATATTTCTGTGATATGGGATTTGGGATGCAAGAAGGAAGTGTTGGTATCAGAAGACCTGGAATCAAATATGGCCTTTCTCTCTCTCCATACTGCATCCTAGAGCAAAGCTGTCATGTAAAAGGCTGTTTATTCAATTTGGTTTATCTTCTCTCTTCTCACTTGTGTTTGCTACTTTCCTCCAGTTTCTGCATCTAGCTTTCACTTGATTTGCATCCAGTTCTGCCTCTGCTGAAATGAGCTTATTTGACTGCTTAGTAGACACAGCAATCACTCCCAAGAATTGCATTTGAAAGCAGAATGAAATCTTCATAATTTGCACTATCCCAAGATGCATTCATCCTAATGGAGGTGACTGGGTCATTTAGGCTGAATTTGAGAAGCATTCTTGGCTTTGTGTTCTGAGTCCTTCTAAGCCACCTGACAGTTAGTGACTCTCTTCTGGCAGTGTTAGCTGATGTAAGCTGACATGGAGCCTTGAACAAAAAAGGAACCAAAGTCAACCTTTGCCATTAGTATTCTCAGGTGTTTGTCCAAGGGAAACGAGAAAAAAGAGAGTCTGTATTCATAATTCGTGAAAAGGAATCTTAAGCACCGGTGGTAGAAAAACACTCAACCAAATATTGGGGGATTTATTTCTTTGCTACCTTGAGCTTTATTTAACTCTTTATAGGCCTTTGATAGGTGGATTGCAAAAACTTGCCATAATGATGCACCCTTCCCTGTAGCCACATTACTTGCAAGACTGTGGGGCTCCCCCCATCAGAAATGGAGTCCATTTCCCCACCCCTTGAGTCTAGGTTGGCCATGTGACCTGCTAAAACCAATACAATTCAGAAGATGTGACCGTGTGTCAGTTCTGAACTTCCCTTCAGGAGGCCTTATATACTTCTGCTCTCCTTTCTTAGAATCTTGAGCTGCCTGCTTGATGAGAAGCCACATAGCAGAGACCACAGTTGTCCCAACTCAGGCCATTCTATTTTTTTTTTTAATTTTTATTTATTCATGAGAGACAGAGAGAGAGAGAGAGGCAGAGGGAGAAGCAGGCTCCCAAGGAGCAGGGAGCCCGATGCGGGACTCAATCCCAGGACCCTGGGATCATGACCTGAGCTGAAGGCAGACGCTTAACCATCTGAGCCACCCAGGCGCCCCCAACTCAGGCCATTCTAGAGCAGCCAGACTGTGGACCCCAAATACACAAGAGGGCCCAGCTCTGCCCAGCAGAGCATCTACGTGACCCTGTTTAAATGTGTGGCTCCAAGCAAGATGCCCAGAATCAATATCTTATTATTTTAAGCCATTGTGTTTTGGGGGTTGTTTGTTACACAGCAATAGTTAATTGAGAATAGCCTCACCAATATCATCTTTAAAGGAAGAACTGGTGGGTTGATTTCCTAGGCACTCTAATTTTAACTGAGGCTGTGCACAATAATCACCTGTGGATATCAGTCCGGAGCTCTGTCTCTATTCCAGATCCACTGAAGCAGGGTGGCTGGGCCCTAACGTCTGTATTCTCATAAAGTTTACAAATGGCTCCAATGTACAGCTACAGTGAACAAACTCCTTCAAAGTTCTTTTCTGACACTAAATGTGTCCAATTCTCCCACAGGAGGTCCCCTTTTAGGGTTGCAACTCATCATAAGAAGTAAATGCCCAGATAAAGTCAGACTCACATTAGGTCATCCTAAGAACAAAAGGACCCAGACTCTATAGTGAAACTCTGAAAAGGCAAACAGCAATAATCCCTGGGCCTTGAGCTTGTTTACCAGCCTCTTCTTTTCTCTTGAATATCTCTGTCTTGGCCAGAAATTATTTTCTTATAAGAAACAGGCACTCTGAATCAGTAAGGGAATTTATTACGGAGATTGAAGGAATTCTCTCCGGATACATGACAGGAAACACAACCCAGCTTTACCAGGCATGGACTTGGAAATGAATGGCATAAGGAACCAAGAATGCCTCGGTTGCTCTTGCACACTCTCTCCTTCTCCTTGCCTGTCCCGCCACAAGAATTCCCTGATTCTCCTGTGAATATCCTTCATTCTCCTTTCTTCCTTTTCATACACTGTACTGAGTAGCTCCCTAAAAAGAAGAATCCTGGAAGTTACCTGACCTTCCAACTGCATATAGCTTCATGTCTTTGTGTCATAATTACAAACTGCTAGGAAGGGGACTCTGGTCCAGTTTCAATCAGAGGTCCAAACCAGGTCAAACCACTTACAACAGGAGGGGGGAGGGAGGTACCATGTTTCATGGGGCTGCCCTTTCCGGGGCTGAGTATGGATTCACAAAAAAGGAAAAGTGTGGAATTGGGGGGAAATGATTCCTGAATATAGTAAGTGACTTTTCTGAAACAGTCTATCATGTTTACATTTGCTCATCAGGTCAACACATGTAGAAACACATTGACCAAGTTTCTGAAATACTTAAATTTGTTTATACCAAATCACTGTTAAATACTATTGCATGCATAATTTTTTACAGTTTTCATTATAATTTAAGTTTTTGTAAAAGAGGGAAATACTATTTATGTCGAATGTGTAGGTAGTGCTTCCCAGTTGTCAGAATACAAATTTAACACTTTGCTTTACTCATTTTTGGCGCAGACTTGAATTTATGCTTTCCCCCTATAGAGGATGTAGGGAATCATTTTTAAAATGACCAAAAAATAAACAGAAACCTTCAAGAATAAATTTACTAGCAATCTGGTTAATCTGTTGCATGGTTTTATTCCTGGGGCAAGGCATATGTGCTCCATTAAAGAGAGGATTTGGCTGATAAATTTGGAAGGCAGAGAAATGATTGCTATTTTGCTACATTTATTTGAAATGCCGTTTTTAAAAAATGAATCCAGGTACACAGCACCACATAGTCATTTCATTTAAGTTCAAGATATAAGAAATCGGGCGCCTGGGTGGCTCAGATGGTTAAGCGTCTGCCTTTGGCTCAGGTCATGATCTCGGGGTCCTGGGATCGAGTCCCGCATCGGGTTCCCTGCTCAGTGCAGAGCCTGCTTCTCCCTCTCCCTCTGCCACTCCCTCTGCTTGTGCTCTTCTGTCTATCTCTCTGTCAAATAAATAAATAAAATCTTTAAAAAAAAAAGATATAAGAAATCTTGTATTCAAAATTAAGTAAAATGGAATTCATTTTTCTTTTCTAGTTTGGTAAATGTTTTAGGAAACCACATTGAAATATGTGGGCAGAACAGTCAGAAGGCTAAAGCCAAGTGGTCCTAGTGACCTGAAGTGGTGGTAGGAGTAAGAGAGAGAAAATCGGACAGATGTGAAAAATATTTCTAAGGTGGGATTGACAGGTCTTGTTGATGGGTTCGATGAGGAGGCATGGTAGATTGATCACAAACATGCCCTGATCCTTTGCTCTCCTTGCATCCACCCGCTTGGCCATGTAACCGTTGTGAAGTGTCCTCTGCCTGTCTCTGGACTTGACCGTGTACCTGTTGGCTTTGGCCAATAGGCTGGTAGTGCCAGTGCAGTGGTTCCAAGTTTATGGCTCAAGAGGCCTTGCTCTTCCTTATGTCTCTGTCATCTCCATGAGGAGAGGCCTGAAGTAGCCTCCTGGAATGTGACAGATACACATAGCAGACCAGAAATGCCCAGTTAGCCCAGTTGAGTATGGTCTAGGTCAATGGACAACCAGTGGGCACAGCCAAGTGAGCAAGCCGAGTGCCCAGCCAAAAGACACAGAGAAGATCCCCTGACCCCTGACACGTGAGTAATAAATGCTGATGTATTATGCCGCTGAGGTTTTGTGATTTTTTTTTTGTTACATAGCATTATTGTGGTAATAGATAACTGAAATAGGAGCAAGGGAGAAAAATATGTGGAACACAGTCATCCATATACATTACTATGATAGCAGAGTTTCATATATTATAATAATACAACATTTGAGAGAATAGGAAATAGGATAAGTACATTTTTATGGGAGGAAGTTGTTACCCTGAAATCTTCCTAACACATGGTAAATAATCAGTCAACATTTTTCAAAGGTTGGATTGATAAAAGTGTTGGTCCTTAGTGGTGAATGATACTAAAAAAGAAAATTTCAAAGGCACAGTTTAGATTTTTCACTTATTTTTCATAGTCTATCACATGCTTACTGTCAAAACTTTTTTTATGTGTTCAATCAACCATAATTCTAAAAAGGAAGGTAGAAAATCATATAGCATGGCAGTGCATGAGGGAAAAAAAGTAAATTAAGCTGGCCAACTCCTCTGATTAGAGTGTTTCCTGTTTCCTTGAATTTTTTTGTTAGTTTCGACCCTATTTTTGCCCTGGCTCACCAGAGTGTCATGGAGAGAAAGACACAATTTATGGCAGGCACAAAGCAGTTCCCAGCAGCAACACTGTTAGTTCAAAGTTGCATCTCCTCAAAGAGGATGAAAGAAGAATTTGAACAAAAAGTCCATTCCTGGGGTTTGACTTTGGAAGGGAAGCAGTTATGGACGAGGCTGCTTAAATGCAGTCCTGATCTCTGTTTATTGATGGGCATTGAGTTCTTACACTTAATTGTGGCTAGTAAGGTGAGGGCTTATGGGAAGCTTTCCTTTCATATGAGAGAGGAATTCAGAAAATCAGAGCAATAAATGGTCTCCTTTTCTTTTCTATTTGAACTGTGATTTCTTGGTATTACTTTTGGATGCTTTCAAGTGGTTTTGAAATATTAGTGTGTATAAGAATCATTAGGGAAGTTGTTAAACCATAGATCCCTGGAGATTCTGATTCAGGCCTGGGGTGGGGACTAAGAACCTGCATTACCAGCAGGCAGCCACGTGATGCTGAAGCTACTGGTCTCTGTACCACCTTTGAATAGCAAGACCTTAGAGATTGGAGTACCTCTATTCACGGTTCCAAAGAGAAAATCACAAGAGCATTCTTGTAGGCAAATTATTTCCATCCTTTTATTATTTTTTGGTCATGTCCTATAAGTGGTCTTAAATAATGGGTCCTACTTTCTAATGACTGCCCAAAAAAGCACGAGTGCACATCAACCATGGTAGGTTGGAAACAAGGCACAGCTCTTCCCAATAATTTATTTGCAAATAATACAAATTGGTAAAAACCTGCTATTGCTTTTCCCTCCTTTCTGGAATCCTTTGCCTCCCAGGATTCCACGAAGTCAATCAAGCTGAGAAACCAAAAAATCATGAGTCTTAAATGAAAGGATATGAAGAGTTTTGTTATATCCCTTCTATGCCTGCAGTGTGCTATTTGGAGGCAGGCAGCTTAATGCTACAACATAAAAGAAAACCCATGGGTGGAAAGAGTCAAAAGCCTCCTCCTCAATGAAGTCACATTTTCCATTTGTTGGTTATCAGCATGTGTAGAAGGCAGAGCAGTGTGCTGCCCGCTCTGCTGCAGACTTTGCTTGTTGAGCGTTATTGGGACTATTCAATATTTTCCAGTTTCTCACATGTCACTGACATGGTCTGAGCATGTGACAAGGAGTGTGGGCGGATGGGAAAAGTGTTTTCTGGTTCCTGATGTTTTTTATTAATTCTTCCTAATGTTCTTCATATTATAAAATGAGGATGCGTACCTTGTATTAAATACAGAAAAGTATAAGGAAAGAGTGGTTAGGTCCATTCCCAAGAGAAAAATCACTGCTAATGCTTAAATTCATTTCTTTCCTGTAGCTTAGGTCTGTACAGATAAATATTTCTACAAATTTGAGATCACATTTTACAGGTTTGAATCATTGTTTTCTTTTTAATGATATCATGGGCATTTTCACGTATTATTAAAACACTCTCTAAGAAAGCAAGATTTGTAATGCTGTAGGATTTTTCATCTTTATGATATATGATACCTTATTGTACTAATTTCCTATTGCTGGTTTAAATGTTAAAATCAACATTTCTCTCTCCCTCTCTCTCTCTCCCCACGTGTGTGTGTGTGTGTGTGTGTGTGTGTATGTAAATGTATATGTCATACATTCCTGAGCTTGTGGCAGCCTTTTTTCTAAGGTCAGAAGCAAGCAAGAGAAGAGTCCAAATTTGGAGAATCTTAAAGTGCTAGAAACGATGTTTCAATAAGGGTATTTGCACTTCCCTAATTGCCTGGAGCCCGAGTTTAAATTGGCCACTCACAAGACAGACAAAGGACAAAGCCTGGAACCCCAACAAGTGAGAAAGCAGAGCCAAGCGCCAGGGAACAGGGGCTGTACCCAGAGAGGAAACATTGAGGATACTGCTGCAGTCTTTGCTCTTGAGTACCAAGTAGTGAAATATATATATAGTTCCACCCTAAAGTGCAAGAGCCTGTGGAGAACTTCTACTTCTAGGTGCCTATAATATTCTGTTTCTTGATATGGATGCTGATTTCACAGATATGCTTAGTTTGTGAAAATTTATTGAGCCCTTTACTTATGATAGGAACACATTCTGTGCATATATATTATACTTCAATAAAAAGTGAAAAAAAAATCACATTGCCTATGTGACATTTCCCCCAAACTCAGTAGGTGAACATTTGTTTTAATTTGTGCTGGGGTGGTAGAGTTGCACATCCCTGGTAGAAGAAAATCCTAATTTGCCTAGGAGAAATATAAATTATATCCAGAGTTTTCCCAAAGTTCCAAGCATTAATAAATACAAGAGGAAATAAGCCACCATAGGAGATAGTCAGCAGAAACAACACATTTCATATTCATTACCTGGTAATTACAATATTGACTGTCATTACAGGCATGATTCTGAAATGTGTTATGGATATATTCAAGGAAATAAAGGAGTGTTGAAAGTGTGACTGAGAAATAGAGAATATCAATAGTGCCTTTACCAGTAAAAAGATTGGAGGGCAATTCTAGAGATGTAAAATAAATTTTAAATTAGAAAATCAACAGCTTTTTAAATAATATGTAATTTAAAAATACCTATTAGAAACAGAAAAAGGTGGAAACAAGTGAAATTAATTTTAATAACATATTTTACTTAACCCAATATATCTAAAGTATTATTTCAACATGCAATCAATATAAGATTATTAATGGATTCACTTTCATTTTTTGCATGCAAGTCTTTGAAATCCAGAGTATATTTTATACTAAAAGTACATATCGATTTGGAGTAGCCACTTTTAGACTATTCTGTCTACACACACACTGGAATTTACATTTTTCTACTATGTGTAGATGGGCATTGATCCAAGTTGGAGTATATGAAGCAAAACCCTTGATTCAGGTGGTCATGTAGTGTTAATTTAATTGAACAGATGTGTGTGATTTACTGGACCATTTCCCTACTGAGAGATATTTAGTTTTCTCTCTTTTTTTATATCAAATAAGGCTACAAGGAACATCCTTTACAAAAACCTATGTGGTCTTGTGTATTTTCAAGGCATAAAGTTTCAGATATGGATTTGCTGTCCAGTGGATGGTTTAGCAGCAGTTTAGACACAACTGAGGAGCTATTTAGTGAACTGGAAATGAGAGCTGAAGAAATTACCCAGAATGCAATACAGAGAGACAAGGGAATGGAAAATATGAAAGAGTGCTTAAGACATATGAAGGCTATAGTTACATATATCTAAACAGAGAGAGAGGAAAGAAGGGGAGTCGCAGTATTCTTAAAAGATAATGCTTAAGATGTCTCCAGAATTTTTTTTTTTAAAGATTTTATTTATTTATCTGAGAGAATGGGAGACAGAGAGCATGAGAGGGGAAGGGTCAGACGGAGAAGCAGACCCCCCGCTGAGCAGGGAGCCCGATGCGGGACTCGATCCCGGGACTCCAGAATCATGACTTGAGCCGAAGGCAGTCGCTTAACCAACTGAGCCCCCCAGGTGCCCCAGTCAGTTATTTTTAAGAAGAAGACAATTAATTTACTAAAAGAATAACGATTAGACTGATGGCTGGCTTCTCACCTCAACAATTGAAGGCAGGAGTCAGGGAGTAAGATCTATAATGTGCTGAGAGAAAATACCCGCCAATCTATAAGTAACTTGAGAAAGAGCAAGCATGAAGCAAAGATATTTTTAGACCAAAACAGTTTATAAGCACAAGGGAGCACATCAGGAATTTATTCAGGTAGAAAGAAAATGATTCCAGAAGTTATGTCTGAAATGAAAACATTGATTAGAGGTAACAATAATAATATCTAATTTGGGAGGTTAAAAAAATCAAGATAGACCTAAATTCTGGACAGCCAAAACTAACTTGAAAGGACAAGTGCCTGGAGCTAAGTACTTTAATGTGCGTCTCTTATTTAGGAGAAGGGTTAAGCTACTGATTAAACATCTTAAGCTAAGAATGCATTTTAAAATTTACAGGGGAATCCCTAAAAAAAATAGAAATTGAATGCAGAACTTCCAAACTAGTAGATGTTTAAAAAATGGAATAGGGAAAATAAACCTCAGTTCAAGTAACATACAGAAAGTGGAAGCAAACACATCAACAAAAAAATAAAACACGTGGGTAGAAAATAACCTGAGAAAAATAAAAATCAACTTATCAGTGCTCACAATCAATATGGTAAAGAACTAAATTCCCAATGGAATTCAAAGATTTTTTTTTTTTTTTTCCTGCTAGGTAAAAAAAAGGAATGCCTTTTGAAAGAGGTCACAAAAATTTGAAAAGTAGAAGTATAGAACAAATATATGTCAAATACTAATTAAAAGAAAGTTGGTAAGGGTATAAGTTCACAAAAGCTGACCTCATATAGTCTGTGTAAATAATCAAGCAACACTTTTTCCTGTAGACATTATGGTTTCCAACACTTTAGAGAGATGGAAATAAAAAAGATATATCCCTACAACCCGTTAACTTTCTATAGTATGCACTGTGGCCTTTTGGCCCCAAATAACTTGATGATCAGCATGATTTTTCAATTTTCAATTATTTGCTTTGTTGTGGCTACCCAACCAATATTTGGGGTTTGAGAATTTAAACTTTGCATGTTTTTTGTTTTAATTTTGATTTATTTTTCCCAAAATTATCCTGTGAGGTTATGGTTTAGATATAATGAAGCTGATGTAGGCATAGTACTTCAGACAGTATTTTTTAAAAAGATGTATTTATTTACTTGAGAGAGAAAGAGAGAGAGAATGAGAGGGAGGGTCAGAGGGAGAGGGAGAAGGAATCTCAAGCAGACTTCTCACTGAGCCCGGAGCCCCACGTGGGCCTGGATCTCACGACCCTGAGATCATGACCTGAGCTGAGACCAAGAATCAAATGCTTAACCAACTGTGCCACCCAGGCCTCCCTACTTCAGACAGTTTTTTAAGGATTCCTTTAAAAATTCCTCAGGAAGCTAAGTTGCAAACACCAGCATTCTAACAAACAAAAAAGGGGATACACATACCCATATTTAACTAGATATCAAAATTGGAAAACCAATAAATCTTTGTGTTTCCACTTTATAGGTAAATTAGAATTTTATTTTGTTAAACTGATGTCCTTTAGATTTATATTTGTTTATTAGGCATAATGCTGTCATAAAAGTTATCCTAGTCGGGGCGCCTGGGTGGCTCAGTCGTTAAGCGTCTGCCTTCGGCTCAGGTCGTGATGCCAGGGTCCTGGGATCGAGCCCTGCATCGGGCTCCCTGCTCGGCAGGAAGCCTGCTTCTCCCTCTCCCACTCCCCCTGCTTGTGTTCCCTCTCTCGCTGTGTCTCTCTCTGTCAAATAAATAAATAAAATCTTAAAAAAAAAAAAAAGGTATCCTAGTCTTGATCTGAAACTTACTTTTCCTTTACTGCATTTCCCTTTGAGCTGTGTACCATATGGAGAAGTAGCAAAACACAGCTTTAGTGATCATTTACATTCTTGTGGACTAGAATCCCTTCAGGGATCCCACAAACTACACATGACTTTTGCCCAAAGAAGTCAGCAGAATACACTCACAGATCAGATATTCGTCACTTGGGGCACATTCATCCTTACCTTCTTTTAAATCTTATTGCACCGGTTATGTTGGTAGCATCATGACTGTTCATCAGCACCTCCTCTTCCAGTTGTGCAGGACCATTACGTCACCCCTCTCCCTTGAAGTTGGCACAGCCATGTGACTTGCTTTAGCCAAAGAAATGTGAGTGAAGTCATTTCTAGATAGAGGCATTAATTGGTAGGTTAAGGAGCCTGGAATGTTGAGTTGACACCTGTAGGTGTAGGAAAGCTGCCCTTGAGAATCATTTGTACCCAGAGGTGTACTTTCTGAAAGCAAGAAATAGGTTTTTGTTATGTTAAGTTGCTGAGATTTGGACGATTTTGTTGTTGTTGTTGTTGTTGCAGCTCAATTTAGCATTTCCTGACTAATAGAATATGTCATCTAATGTACTTGAGGGAGAAACACTTCTACTAATAAAAATTCTATTAATGACCCATTTCATTGACAAATATTTTGTTATCAAAATTAAAATACATTCTTCTACTGACAGCCTATTATTCTTCTAGTAAGTCAGTCTCAAAATCTTAGAATTATCTGTGATTCCTCAATCTTGATCTTCACATTTAATGATTTGTTAAATTCTATTGATGTCAGAAACAAAAGTGGAAAATCTGGAAAATTAGTGAGTGTGGTTCTATGCTTTAAGTTGCTAACAAATGTTTTGGGGCAAGAGGCTTAACATCTTTGTGTTTTTCTATATTATTAACATGAAAGTTGGGCTATAGAATCTTAAAATTAATTATCAGATTTAATATGCTATGACATTTGGAATGTTCCTAAATGACACTTTTGGTGTGTGTATGTGTGTGTGTGTGTTTGTAATTTTGTCACAGCTCTCCATCAGCTCATGTCCTGGGCTCTTTCCCACTCTGCATCTAGTACATAACGTTCCATCTTATATCTCACATGTATGTCCTGGAAAAGATTTTAATTTTCCTCTATTATACAGACCAGTTGCTAAATGCTATGGGCCTTGTAGAGCTGGATTTTTTAAACCCATAATTTTTTTTCAACTTTCTGACAGGTTTTGAAACCACAGCTCTGGGGCAGAAATAATAAATGTCTGCCATCTCTCCCCTGGCATGTGCCCATGGCAGACATCAGTCATCGATGCTTCTGCTCTCCCCAGTGTAACGGATAAAAGTCCATCATAAACTAGTGTTCCAAGTCCTGCACAATCAAGCTACGTATTTCCGTCTCCACTAACTCACCCCGTGATCTGTTTCATCTTCCATAGGGAGTTCATTGTGGCTTCATGTTCTCACTTGTTACTCCCCACATCTAGAATGATTTCTGTGAAAAAAAAAAAAAAGAGTCACACATATTCCTCCAACACAAACTCAGATTTCCTTCGCACCCACTGCCTTCTCCAGCCACACCAGCCATCCTTGTTGGTACCAATCCTCTAAAAATGTTTGCTGGTATTTCCTTCTTTCTGTGTGCCAGCCCTTATGACTGTAGTTGTATCTCTAGAATTTACCGGCAGAGTATACACATAGAAGTATATAATTACTATTAGTTTCTGGAGGATTTTAAAACAAATATTTTATTAATCACAGCTGCACCCATTGACTGGAAAAGTGGAAGAATTTATACACACACACAAAAATTTATTCAGTCTCCTGACATTATTTAGTGCACATAGGAATTGCAACTTGAAAGAAGTCTGTGACACCCCACTAATCTATGATCAGAGTGGAGAAGCACTCCATTAAGTAGTTCCTGGTGCTTTCCTTTCTTATTGGGTTATGTATCTTTAGGTTGGGAACCTCACCTTATATTTTGGGGGGCATACCACCTTTCCCAGCCTCCCAGCATCATCCTTAGCTGGTTAGCCAGAGAGGGGAAAAAATTACTTGTTTTACTAAAATGCTGCTGTTAGCACACTGTTTAGAAATGCTGAGATATGTTACAAATGCAAAATACGGAGAAAGGCAAGGCAAGAATGATTGTTCTGTCTCAGTGCTTCTCAAAGTGTGGTCCACGGACTGGTGCCTGGCTATGGCCAAAAAAAAAAAAAAAAAAAGTGCAGAAGTCAACAGTAAGCATTTGGAAACTTCTGTATTAATTTTCTTCTGTTATTCTTATTTTTTAAAATAAAGATTTATTTATTTATATGAGGGGGTAGAGGCAGAGGGAGAAGGAGAGAGAGTCTTCAGCAGACTCTGTTGAGCATCAGCCTGACATGGGGCTCAGTCTCACAACCCTGAGATCACGACCTGAGCCAAAACCAAGAGTCAGATGCCTAACTAACTGTGCCGTCTGGGCACCTCCCTGTTATTCTTTTTCTGATAATGTTCATTGCAATGTTATTTCTTTGACTGTTGAATCCAATAATGAAAATCTAGGCTTGTAGTTTATATGTCTTTGCTTGCTTTTATTTCACTTTCTATGAGTCATTTTTTTTATTATTATGTTATGTTAATCACCATACGTTACATCATTAGTTTTTGATGTAGTGTTCCATGATTCATTGTTTGCATATAACACCCAGTGCTCCATGCAGAATGTGCCCTCTTTAATACCCATCACCAGGCTAACCCATCCTCCCACCCCCCTCCCCGCTAGAACCCTCATATTGTTTTTCAGAGTCCATGGTCTCTCATGGTTTTCTATGAGTCATTTTTATTTTATTTTGCAAATATACACATCCTTGACAGATTGGAAATTGAAAACAAAATAAATTGGTCCTTTACTACAGACCATTTGATAATTATCTATCTATCTATCTATCTATCTATCTATCTATCTATCTATCTATCTATCTATCAATCCTGATTTTGTCTGGATCACTTTCCTATATGATTAGGGCCCTAACTAGCATTAAAATCCATATTTTGGTTCTTTTATGAAAACAGGAAATATTATGTCTTGCAGATTTCTCTTAGAGATAAGTTAGTTTAATAATTACGCAGTTGTTTCTCAGCTTTTAAGTCAGGGGACTGAAGCAACCTTACCTTCCCTCCTCAGTGTGTTATTGTATTTAGAAAAATGAAGAAAACTGAATAGTGAATAAAACACTGTCCAACCGAACTTTTGAATTTCATGCATTTAGCTAGCTTTAACTTTAAATCATAAATATTATGAAACACGGATTCTTGTCCAAGAAGAACGAATAATAACAGTTATATCCTCGGAACAGATGATATATTGCGCTCAGAAATAGATATCCATCCACAAATGCTGACATTTAGAGGTTACCAGCTGTATTTAGGTAGAGAAGCTATAAAGCACATTACAGGAATATAATTTTAGAGTTGCTGAGGTCATATGGGGATTTGGCTTGCCTACATTTTCACTTAAATTATATCCACAAGTAAAGCCATTGTGAATGAAGTTATATCATTAAAAGTGTCAGACACTTTAGACTCCATTTCTATATGCCCTATTATATGAAGACCTGCAACTTGAAATTCTCTCCAGATTAATCTGAGAGGAAAATATAGGCTCTCATTCTGAATACATCCCAGAAGGGATTAAGTGACCTGATTTCAAGAAAAAAATGGAACAAGCTATGCAATGACTAATTTGCCTCCCAGTAAAATAAAAGTGACAAACAACAATTTTACTCATAATAGAAGTTTCCCCCAAAGCAGACTTTTCTGCTAACTCTGGCATATTCTATTTGCAAAATATTTTTAATGTATCTCATGTCATGTGCCTCTGTTTGTGAATTCAGGTTTTTTCCTTGCAGGAGCATAAAATCTAACAACTATTTTAAAGTAAATTAAATTAAAAAAATTAAATATTTGTAGAAGGCGTAAGAAACATATCATAATGAACACATAATTTTCCTGGAAATAGGAACTCTGAATCTCTCACCCTTTAGGACACACATCCATCCTAGTTATCTAGTGAATATTATCAGTAGATTTGTATTTAATATGCAATCTATTTGTTTTATTGAACATGCTCTGATTTAATAATGAAATGAAAACAAATAATTGTGGCACCTTTCCAACTGAAGTAAAATTCTCAATATACAGCATGATTTATTTAGGAAACCTACTAATTGAAAAATAAGTATGTGCCTAGTGCTATCTCCTCTTTATAGCCCTATCATCTGGGACTGTTTAAAGTATTTTATTTTATTTTATTTTGAATATTCATTTTAGAGAGAGAGAGAGCATGCACAGGGGGAGGGGCAGAGGGAAAGGGAGAGGGAGAGAGAGAATCTCAAGCAGACTCCCCACCAAGCATGGAGCCCAATGTGGGGCTCAATCCCATGACCTTGAGATCATGACCTTAGCCAAAACCAAGAGTCAGATGCTCAACCGACTGAGCCACCAAGGCACCCCAGAAAATAATTTACTAATGCAAAATGTTGGGGTGCCTTACTGATGATTTCATTTCAGTATAATAAATCGAATGAAGTACTAGTTAGTCCTGATTTAATAAGTTTAAAATAAATTATCTTAATCTTTTGATTTGGAAAATGATTGCTCTTTCCCAAGACTTTCTCCCAGATTAAGAAATCTTAAATCATTACTTTTAAGTGAGAACTTTGAAGAATGTGATAATTTTTTTAATTCATTAGAGTCTTTCAAGAAAAAGGGAACACAAAGAAGTGAGAAAGAACAGACCAAAATAGGACATTGAGTTCATACTTTAGTCTGAAATATTATTTCTGAATATATTGAAAAATTGGGGGTGCCTGGGTAGCTCAGTTGGTTAAGCAACTGCCTTCAGCTTAGGTCATGATCCCAGGGTCCTGGGATAGAGTCCCGCATTGGGCTCCTTGCTCAGCGGGGAGCCTGCTTCTCCCTCTCCCTCTGCTTGCCGCTTCCCTTGCTTGTGCTCTCTCTCTCTGTCAAATAAATAAATAAATAAAAATCTTTAAAAAAATGACTCATCCTTCTAGTACTGATACCAGGAATGGGGTAATAATACCTGACAGGCTCACTAAGATCTGGATTTATCGTTATTTGACATTTTCAAGTGCTTTCTGAATTTTTCCTAATGACATTATTAAATGTTTTAAAAGTGGTAGTGATTAAAGACTGAGTTTAAGCAGTACCTAATGCTTTCTCAGTCAGCACCTTTGATATGTCTCAATATCAGCAGGGATTTCTCACATGGCATCTGATAATAATCAAGGAGCGAAATGCCAAACTAAAGGATAGAAAAGCTGAGAGTCTGGGGAAAGAAATCCAAACTCATCATCATTTTACTGTGTCTTGTCACAGACAATGACATGCTTTGAAAGTGATCCCTAGGAGAAGACAAATCCTGAGTGTAACAATGAGATTTCAGGAACGTGGAGAAACTGAATTGATGGCTGAAATCCACAGAATGTGAAATCTCACTCAGTCAGTATTCCTTAGAGGAACTCACTGCTGGGTCTTGAGAGTGTTGTCACATGTGTGGTTATGCCTGGAGAAATGTATGTGCTTCTGTGCTACGCATTGTATGTAAACATGGAATTCAGTATCTTACATTTAAACTTGAAAAAAGAGCAGAGCAACTCATGCATATACCTGGAACCGTAAGAAGGGCTTTCTATCTTATTGCTGAACTCTCAACAATACCACCCTCCCCATCCCATAATACTATATATATATATATATATATATATATGTAGAATGTGTGGGCATGTCCTAAAAAAAAATCTCACTCAAAATACCCTGTTTTGTTGTCTTTTGATTAATTGTTCAAGTGGAAGAATTTTTTTTTAAAATGAAATATATTTCTCCTTTCTTTTTTCTCTTTTCCTTGCCTGTTCTTGGGGAGCTATTTTATGCAATCACTAGTTAAAACTGCAAGTAATTTCACCTTCCATTTTAGAACTTCTGAACCAAACATGCATTTCTGTCCCATTTTCCCTGAAGTAAATTCCACAAAGATATACCCAAAAAGATTTAACCAGATGAGGAAAGAATTGAAAAGCTAGGGAAGTCCATTTTTGGGTCACTAATTACTAAGGCTAAAGAAGCAGCAAGGGCATAGGTAAGAAAATGTGTTCTTCTCTCTTTAGGATGAGATTCACTCAGATATCTCAATACATAGTAGAGGTTCCTTACAGATTGGGCCTAAGAATTAAATCTGAGCAAATTTATGGAATAAGCAACATTGTCTTTTTCTTTATCCCCTTGGGGTTTGTGCTCCTCCTCGCACTTCCCTCTGCGATTCAACGTTTTTTTTTCTCCTCTCCTCCTTCCCTCATGCACATCCCTAAATATAAATCCTAAAAATATGCTTCTAAATCCCATTCACGCTCACACTTTAGAGGAGATATGAATACTTACAAGCATTTCTTGTAGGAGTATTAATCGTTTAACAGGCATCTCGGTTAAAAGTAAAGAAGAGAGGGCGCCTGGGTGGCTCAGTCGGTTAAGCGACTGCCTTCGGCTCGGGTCATGATCCTGGAGTCCCGGGATCGAGTCCCGCGTCGGGCTCCCTGCTCGGCAGGGAGTCTGCTTCTCCCTCTGACCCTCCCCCCTCTCATGTGCTCTCTCTCTCAAATAAATAAATAAAATCTTAAAAAAAAAAAAAAAAGTAAAGAAGGGACTGTGGATTCCGTGGTGGGAGGAATGTTGGTGGGCTTGAGGCCAGTGGGGTTTCAAAGCCCTTTTTGTTGAATCCATTGTCTTCTATTTTGAGTGAGATTTTTTTCTGCTAGACATTTTTACTAGCACTGGCTAAAGGAAACAACCTCTTTCACTCTGCTTCCACAAATAGTATACATTATCCACAATGAGTATTCCCATCAGCCCATTTAAATGGCTTTTTTTTTCACTGAGCACAGAGGGAAAAAAAGGAAAGTAGAAATGATAAGTTTCAGAGTTGCTACTCTGTGCAAAGCCTCCTCCATATTAGCTCACTTAAGCCTCATTAAAGAGTTACAAAGTGAGAATTACTATGTTTGCTTAAAAAAATAACAGCAACCATTATTTGTTGATCTTCTCCTATATGATAGCCAATTTCCAGTTTATTGTCATATTTAATTCTCGTATTGACCTTGTGAAATCAGCATTATTAGTACCCCTGTTTTCCAGACAAGGAAATGCAGGATCAGTGCACTTACCTTGATGAGCTGTAAATAGAGAGCTGGGGTATATGCCCATTTGCATTTTTCATAGAATTAAACAATAGCCAACGGTTATATGGATGGGAAGTGGGTAAGCTGAGATGCAAACTAAGGTTTGCATTGACCCCAAGCTAATGGCAATGGTATTGTGTTTATGTTGAGAATGAGTGTGTGTGTATGTGTGATATATATATGTATATATATATGAATATATATGTGTGTATATACATTTATTTATTTTAGAGAGAGAGAAAGAGCGTATAAAAGGGGGGAGGGGCAGAGGGACAGAGAGAATCTCAAGCAGACTCTGCACTGAGCACAGAGTCTGATGTGGGGCTTGATCTCATGACCCCGAGATCATGACCTGAGCCCAAATCAAGAGTCAGACACTTAACTAACTGAACCACCCAGGTGCCCCAAAATAGATATTTGTTTTATTAATCTTTTCTGACTTTCTAAATTTTTAGCCTTTTCTCTGAACTAATAAATGATTAATTTAAAAATGGAGATATAAAAGGATAAAAGAAAGGAAGGAAGGAAAGCTTGGGAACAGATATTTCTACAAACAAAACTAGAACACCATTAGGCTATAAGAAGAATAAGGCATACGAGCTTAGATAGTGATCAATAATACCTGTCCATGGCATACTAATGAAGTGGTAGGCATTACATTTTGTTAGATTTTCACACTTAAGCCTCCAATAATTACATGAAGTAGATCTTATTATCTCCATTTAGCACATGAAAACAATATGATAGAAAGGTGTTAAGTAATTTACCCAAGGCCAAACTTCTAGTAGGATTCTGGGTGTATACATCAGCTTTTTAAGGTTATTTGATACCCAACTCATTCCATCTTTCCCCAGGCTACCATCTCAATCCTGTCTTCTTAAGGAAGGAAGGCAATGCTAAGAAAGAGTTCTGCTCGTTTGGACTCAGGCTAGTTGAGATAATATCATTTTCCTGTGGGCCAAAGTAGGAGAGGAGGAGAGGCCCTTGCTTTCCTGAGGGACAGGTGAGAGCACAGAGACTCTAGGCTGCCAAAGGGACAGAGTGGGGAGCTCAGAATGCACTGCCCTGCCCGTCCAGGGCCATGCAAAGCACAGCTAACCAGATCATCTCAATGTTATCAGTTGATATGGAAAGATAAGAAAATAGATTAAAATATTTAGGATAAAAATTATCATAACATAAGATTCCATTTCAGAAGGTAAAATGGAATTTGATAGGTTTTTATTTTTATAAGTGATATCCTCAATTTAATCTTTCATAAATATACTTCTGCAGCTTGTCTCTAAGGAGGCCTTCTCATATTGGTTGTTTTTATTTAGTCTAGACTGAAGAGACTCTTCCCCTAAAGAGCTCAGGATCTTAACTGTGTCTTGTTTATAGGAAACCCAATTTGGAGAGAAAGTGCTATAAAAATATGGAAAAGATATATTTTTTATTATGTTATGTTAATCACCATACATTACATCATTAGTTTTTGATGTAGTGTTCCATGATTCATTGTTTGCGTATAACACCCAGTGCTCCATTCAATACATGCCCTCTTTAATACCCATCACTAGACTAACCCATCCCCCCATCCCCTCCCCTCTAGAACCCTCAGTTTCTCAGAGTCCATAGTCTCTCATGGTTCATTTCCCCCTCCGATTCCCCCCCCTTCATTTTTCCCTTCCTGCTCTCTTCTTCTTCTTCTTCTTTTTTTTTTTAACATATAATGTATTATTTGTTTCAGAGGTACAGGTCTGTGATTCAACAGTCTTACACAATTCAGTGCTCACCGTAGCACATACCCTCCTTGAATAAAAAGCAAGCAAGCAAGGGAAGCAATATTAATACCAAAGGAGAAATTAAAAGTGAAAAGTATTAAGACCAAAGGAATCTAATATAATCATTGATAAAAAGCATAGCTCCCAATAATAATATAACAGTCCAATATTATAGAATTAAAAATATATAGGGCAATTAACTATACTTCTTTTAAAAAAAAGAAATATCTGGGACACCTGGGTGGCTCAGTTGTTTAAGCATCTGCCTTCGGCTCAGGTCATGATTCCAGGGTCTGGGACTGAGTCCGGCATCCAGCTCCCTGCTCAGTGGGGAGTCTGCTTCTCCCTCTGCCTGCCACTCCCTCTGCTTGTACTCTCTCTCTCTGACAAATAAATACATAAATAAAATCTTTAACTGGGTGATGGGTATTAAGGAGGGCACATGATGTGATGAGCACTGGGTGTTATATGCAACTAATGAATCATTGAACATTAAATTTTATCAAAAACTAATGATGTACTATATGTTGGCTAATTGAATTTAAATTAAAAGAAGAAAAATGAAAACCTAAATAAAAATAAAAAAAGAAATATCTGAGGCAAAACTATTAGAACAAGAAAATTTAAAAATATATATAGTGAATGATTTTATATATCAGTTTTTCTAGATTAATTAGACACAAAAATAAATCTAAATGAACTCATTGATATAATTTAATGTACAGATACTGAGCAGAATCCAGAATAGATGAATACATAGAGTAGATTGAATACAACAATGAAGTGTGCATGTAGAAATTATCATAGTGAAAGTGGGGTCAATAGACCCTTACAGTTTATGTAGTAAACACATCCCCAATTCATAATGAATATACAAATTAAGTAGGACTTATTTCAGGAATATGAAAATATTTTAATATCAAGATATTGATTAATATAATGTACATTTTCGATAATACAATGAAAACAAAATTGTATGATTATTTTGATATTTAACAACATTCTCTTGATAAATTTCAGCATATGCCTCAATTAAAAAAATTATAGGCTAGAATATATATAGAATACTCCTTTAAAATGAGTTTTAAAAAACACTATCAAACCATCAGTGTTGGCATTCATTCCTCCTAGTTGTAATGCACTGAGAGCACCTTCTGTAGAATTAGGGAAATAATAGATAATATGATTTCCTTTATTATTGCCGTAACTTACCTTTAAAAAAATATATTCCATTTAGTGTAATTAAGATAGCAAACATAAATCATTGATAAGTCATTGAGGAAGGGGAGACCCAATTATTATTTGTAGATGATTTGATTGTCCATCTCAGGAATCCAAGAACATTGATACATAAATGATTGAACTTATGAAAGGGATCAGTAATTTTCCTAGGTACAAAATTAAGTGGCCAAAATCTATAGCTTTCTCCTATAGCAAAAATAACTGGTCAGAAAATAAAATGGAAAAAAATAAAAGATCTTATTCACAGTATTAGTGAAAATAGAAACTAGGCATATGGAGGTTCTATTTTTTTAAAAAAAGAAAATTATGAAAACCTAAGATACAAAAGAGAATTGAATTAAATGGAAACATACAGCAGGTTCTACATGGAAAAACTCAATATCGTAAAGTTTCAGTTCATTCCAAAAGAATTCTAAAAGTTAATGTAATTGCAAAATTATACGAAATCAGGTTAGAAGATGATTAAAAATCCTAAGATTTACTTGCAAGAATAAAAAGGTAGGAATTACAAGTATATTTTAGAAAAGCTGAGTAATAGGAGCACCTGGGTGGCTCAGTCGTTCATCGTCTGCCTTTGGCTCAGGTCATGATCCCAGGGTCCTGGGATCAAGCCCCACGTCGGGCTCCCTGCTCTGCGGGAAGCCTGCTTCTCCCTCTCCCACCCCCTCTGCTTGTGTTCCCTCTCTCGCTGTGTCTCTCTCTGTCAAATAAATAAATAAAAATCTTAAAAAGAAAAAAATGAAAAGCTGAATAATAGATGTACTTATAGCAATTGTCAAAATAAAATTTAAAAAAAATTTTTAAATGATGTGGTACTGATCTCAGGAAAATGTAGACCAAATTAGATAAATAGAAAACATAGAATAGACTTCAAAATTGAAACTGAAAGAATCAAGTGATTTTCTATAGGCTTAGATTGTCCCATTAGAATTGTATACTTGAATATGAAATCAAAGCCCTTGTTCAAAATGAAGTGCTGCTATGTTGAGTTTGGATTCCTTTGTGCATTCATTTCCTCTAGAGAACTAGACATATGTATCAATTATCATCATCATAATTGTTATTGCTATCATAGCTAACTTGTATTTAATGCTTCCTAGTTGTGTCAGAAACTATTCTAAGCACATTGCATGTATTGTATCATTTAATAGACATAATAACTTTATGAAGTTGATATAATTATTTGCCACAATTTACAAATAATATACTGAGACTTAAAAAGTTGTAGTAAAAGCCCATAGAGAGCTGATGGTGAGGCCAGGATGCAAGCACAGGTAATCTGGCATCAGAGCCCGGGTTCTTAAGAATTGAACTGTAACTTCACATGTACACATGTGCTTCTATTTTTAAGTATTACTAGGTAGCAGGCCAAAGTCATGACATAGATGCACTAAAATAGCAATGCCAGTTTTCTTTTGGAAATGATCGTTTTATTTTCTTTATACCTGAATGTTCAAAAAAATTATATAGTAAACATAACATTTGATAACCACAGAACAGAACTTTTGAAAGGTCACTTCAGCCTGGTGATTTCTTTAATGAAAAGCTTGGGCAAGCCTGCCAAATCAATACCATTCGACTCATTAACTCTCTAACTCAAGAAATCAACATCCACTTTTTCCATATTGGCGACCAGAGATGCTGCTCTTTATTGCCACCATCACCACTATAACTGCCACCACAATTGGAATAACTAGAATGTTCCATCTCTGGAAAATGCTTTATATACATTCATTCCCATTTTACAGAGGATGAACTAGAGCTTGGAGTAGTTATAGGTCTTGCCCAGGGTGACACCAGCCCATTCTTGGAATAGACAAGGTCGCATACAGGTCTGCTCAACTCTATAGCCCCTACTATTCTGCAATACTATTTCACGAAGTTTCCAGTTGGGCCAGATGGAAACCCTAGAGGCTAAAACTAGTGTTTTAATGCCTCATTGTTGTCATTAAATTTAGGTGAACATGCAATTACCTTGTTCAAATACATCAAAAAAATTAAGAGTGAGTCATTTTTTTTTTTTATTATGTGCAAACTCTCTCTACTTGGTATTTGTGCATCTTCCTTTTCTCTTCCAATAATCTTAGGAAAATCACATTATTCTCAAAAGTCTTGATCAAATTGGAGGAAGTAATTGAGAGGATATGATCAGCAGTTGTTCCGAGAGCTGAACCTAGGTAATCAGAGGCTCCTCACCTCTTTCCTGTCCTTGGAATGTAAGTTCTACATGCTGTTCCCCCACTAGGGGCCATTTCGAGGATGCAGCCTTAAGAGAGTAATGTGTTGTTGAGACCATCTTGATGGTATATGTGACTGAATCTAGTTAAGTCCTCCATATAAACTTTTAAGATTCTGGTGGGGAGGTGTGGAAATCTGCTTATCTTGTGGCTGCTAAAGACAAGCCTCCTATGTAAGTTCCCTTACTTATTAAATCTACCACCTACCAATCTGTAGTGGTCTGCCTTTTTGTTTGGGCTCTCCTTGCCCTCCATGTACAGGGGGCCAATTTATGAACCAACACAAATACAGATACTTGGTCCCCTCTGTCCATTCCAAAGGATGTTCCATATACCAAGAAACAACACTTTTGCTTAACTGATATGTATTTATTGAACATCTACTATGTGTTAGATACTGTGCTAGGCATGGAGAATAGAATAGTGTTTTATCAGGGCAATGCTAACTGCCACAACAGATAAACTCCTAAATCTTTGTGGCTTCACACAATGAGAAGCCCATTATGGATGTTTTGGGTTGAGTGAATTTCCTCCTGTTTGTGATTCAGTTCCCCCCATCTTCAAAACATGATTTCCAAGATCTTTCTCTGCTCAGTCAGTTTAAGGAAAAAGAGTACAGAGTACTGCATATAATTTTAAATTGGTCCGTTCTTGAAGTGGTCTATATCACTTCTACCCACATACCATTAGCCAGAACTCAGTCATATGGCCACACCAAACTGGCTAGGAAATATAGGCTAGCCATGTGCCCAAAGGATTAATAAAACATACTTTCTTCCTGCTCATTCGCCACTCACAATATCATTGGAAAGGTGGACATTAACTAGATACATATAAAACCAATGGACAATTTCAGCTGTGGCAGTTATTTTTATGGAGAGGAATATAAGAGGGCCTATTATTTATAGGTTTTGATCTAATTAGAGAAAACAGGAAGGCTTCACTGAGGGAGTGAGACTTGGATCTGAAGGATGGACAGGTGAAGAAAGGAGGGAAGAGTGCAAGGGACCTGGGGAGGAGAGCCCATGGTGAGCAGTTGGGATGAGGAAATAAAAGATAGAGGCTGGAAGAGGCTGGATGAGGCTGGAGGAGTCCTAACCTGTAGGACCCAAGAGCCATGTCAGTCTAAATCCTGTCCAATGGACAATGCAGAACCATTGAAGAGTGTGAAGTTGCATGCTGGCCTGGTCAGATGGATATCTTGAAAAAAATCACTTGGGCTGTGTTACGAAAATAAATGGGTTGGCATTCAGGGAAAAATAAATGTAGGGAGGCTGCTGTACAGCGATAATGGCTTAGATGTGGGAGGTGGAGGTGAGAAGAAGTAAAATAACATTTAGGAGGTGAATTCAACAGAATTGGTAATAAACTAGACTTTACTATTTATTTAGTCCTTTTGCTGGATGGTTTGCATCCTTGTAACTTCTATGCTCATACATGAATTTTAAAACTGGACAACTTTGCTGGGAAATGAAAAGCTAGCTTACATTGCCTTCAGCCAGGCTTAAGCAAACAGAAGCAGAGATATAGTTGTTAGTGGCTTAGTATCTTTTGTTACCTTCTTTGTCAAAACCTTCACCTTCTCCCTTTGATTCTACTCTTTCATCCTGATTGCGGGGTCTGTACAACTAATTTGTTCCACGATGTATTATGTTTCCCCATGGGCATTTACATTTTAAAAGAGGATTTTTAAATATCTACTTAGAAGATATTAACTAAGGGAAATAAAACAATGTTGCTTTGAATATTTGGGGAAATGTGATCTTCAAATAATGTAACACAGATACCACTTTCAGTGCCTTTAATAAAGCCATTAAATTTAGTTCTACTGGGGCCTCATAATTCTGGTAGGAGAAGTTTCTTAAGACAGCCAAGACCTGGACATAGAGTTTCCCCAGGATAACTAAGTTAGGTGCTGGTTCTGAAATAAGATCTGCAGCTTCATTCTTCTTTACAACATGACACCACAGGGCAGAATTTGAAATCCAGAGGGATGGTCCATTTCATGCTGAAAATATATGTATGCTAGAATTTTAAAATATTTTTATATATACACAAATTAAAATAAGCAAAAATATGTATTCTATTTCTGTATATGTATACTTAAGGAGGCCACAAACCACTCATGAAAGCTTTATTTATGGATGCCCTTCCACTGTGGTTAAGAATTGGCTGCTCTATTTGAAAGCAGATTATAGGAAATCATGTCCCTTTCTCTCTTACTCTCTTCTACAGCTAAAAATATGGGAGCAGGACTAAGGTCCTGTGAGGTGACACCTAATTTATCCCTGGATGCCTCTATGTGTGTGTATGTGTGTGGGTGTGTGTCTATATGAGTCAGGCTTTTTGCTCAGCCATCTCACCAGATCAGCCCCCAAGACACCCACACTCACTTTTGAGCAGAAGTTAAAGCCCAATAAACACAGACCTCTAGCTAGAACTGGGGGAAAGAACCAGAATTTAGTTGCTGGCAGATCCATCCTCTTGGCAGAGAAAAAACCATGTGCACCTGTTCAAATAGATCTTGGGTGATTTTTAGCCTTCTAGCATTTGGCTGACATAAAGAGTATAGCGTGATTCTTCATTTATTTTACAATTCAGTGAGCACCAAATTAAGTTTAATAGTATGGGAAACACACACATGCACACATACCTCCCCATCCCCAATTTTAAAAAAGATTTATCACATTCTGGCTAATAATAAACACTTGATTTCTGCTCTTTTTTTTTTTTTTTTTTTTTTTTAAACAGCATGAAACTATTTTAGGCCATGTAATGATTATTTAATCATAGGATATGTAGCACTTTTTTTTCAGGGAACATTGTAATAATGCATCTACAGCCTGTAAGTGTTGCTGGTCTTTGCATTTAGAAAAGAGTATCTAGGGGTGTTCGATAATATTGAGTGTGGAGTGTGTATGAGGGTAGCAAAAATAGCACATATCCTACAAAGTAACTTAAAGCAGGAGAGTAAGAGGTTGGATGTTTAGGTGTTTGGATTTTTGTCTTTGTCATGGGTTTTGAGAGACAGGTCAAAGATGTCTTTCCCACCAGCCTGAATATTCTCCGAAAACTTGACTATTTGTCAATAGTCACTTTTGAGCCTTACGCTAAAGTCAGAACAAAAACTCATTTGATTATGACTTTGTCCAACTGCTACCAATGTACTCAGTGAATGAGTGTCCCATCCAGCTCTTGTAACTTTAGCCAGAAAACATCCCCTCCCATTCCCAGTCTTCTTTCATCCAATATATGCCTGAAAGAGGGTTTAGAACATTGACACCCATATCCTGGGGGTAGAAGGAGAGAACATTTGTTTGAGTGGGGCACTGATGGAAAAGACAAGAAGGAAAATGAAATGAAATCACTCTATTTGAATATCCCAACCATTATTAATTACAGGGTATTTAATAAAATACAGATCTCCATGTTGAATTTTATGGTGTGGAAGACTGATGCATCAACATCATTTGGGTTGAAGAAGTTTTCAAACTTCTTTTTATCAGTAGAACTTCTTTTAAAAAATCAGAATTCTGTAAAGGATACCATATATAGAACAGACAAAACAGAGTTACATTGGTTGACCTGATGGCAAAGAGTTTGAGGCCCTTGAACCTCCTACTGGAACCCATTTTGAGAAACAACATACACCTGAACCCTTTGCTTTAAAAGATCCTAGTGTCCAGGAGACAGCAGTGAACATCCAGCTATGATGTGGGAGTGGAGGCAGAGAGGGTAGAAGTGTGTCTATATGGAGCCATGACCACTGACTATTTCAATAGCAGGGGGTTGGTATATGTGGTGGTATATTGGGCCAAACATATATTTGGTCTTCATCAGACAAAGGATTTTTCTCAGGGCACAAAACCATCAATGGACAAGTTCGCTCCAGGAGGGGACATGAGAAATGGCACTTCCAAAATCCAGCAATATGTCTAACTGACTGAGCCACCCAGGCACCCCATGGCTTTCCTTTTAGACTTTAGAATGATGGGGCGCCTGGGTGGCTCAGTTGGTTAAGCATCTGCCTTTGGCTCAGGTCATGATCCCAGGGTCCTGGGATTGAGCCCCGCATCAGGTTCCCTGCTCTGCAGGAAGCCTGCTTCTCCCTCTCCTGCTTCCCCTGCTTGTGTTCCCTTTCTCTTGCTGTCTCTCTCTGTCAAATAAATAATAAATAAAATCTTAAAAAAAAAAATAGACTTTAGAATGAATCTGCAATTGGTTACTGACTCAGTTTCTCCTTCTAGCAATATCTTATTTGCTGTTAGTGAAGGGGTAATTATAACTTAAGAAGATATAAATATGGACAAAGAAGAGTCATAATCAAAGCTAAGAAGTAACTTCACAGAATTTCAAAGCTCAGAAGCTACCATGCAGCCACTTCTAGGATAGTGGTTTAAGAGTTGTCCAAAGAGCATGGCTGAGGATAACAGAAAGTTAACTCCAAAAGTTCCTTTGAAAACAGCCTGTGAAATGCTTTCATTTACTGATTTGCTTTTCCTATTTTACAGCAAAAGAAGTAGAATTTAGTTGTGACATGAGAACATTTGAGTCAGAGCATCTCAGTAATTAAAATGATATTTTAAAATACAGAATAAGACTGGTGGTGGAATAATAGCTTCTTTCAATTTTTTCTCCCTGAACCCTGCTGACATGAGGGTGGGGAGGAAAGGATAGACAATTAAGAGACCCCCAACTAGATACACTGATGATTGCTGAAGCCCATGGCAAGCGATAATAAAGAATATTAGCTAAATATGGGTAAATTTGGATAGATTTGAGGGGAGATGTCACAAATAAATACAGAAGCACTCAGATTTAAAGCAGGATGCAGAATTTTATGAAAATTAATTGGAGGATTCTGTGGGAATGATAAAGAATTGGAACATGGTGAGAGTCAGAAAGGGAGAAAAGGGTAAATCTCTGAAATGTGCTATTTGGCTTGATATAGCAGTCATACAGGGGCCAAAAGGAAGATAGTTGGAACACGATGCTATCTTAATGTTGTTCTTTGTTGTGACCTGCACTCTTACTCTATAGAACTAGCTATGGCAGTGTGGATTCATGACAGGAAGTGGCCAACAGCATCACAGCTATTCATCAGTGTTGACTGTACAGAATGATGCTAACTGGGCGTGTGAGTAGTTGTGTATGCATGTGCGGGGAGTGGGTAGGTATTTAAAGCTGATAGAAGCTTTGTAGGGCAGAAACTAGAAAATTAGTAGGAAACTTCTAAAACAGCATAATGACTTTTACTCTACTGGCTGGCCCAATTCATTATATATTCACATAATCATCCATTGCACCCTACCCTATAAAGCTATTTAGATGTTTTTAAGTAAATTGGATATTGGAAGAGAGTTGTCCCATTCAAAAATTAGGAAGAAGTCAAAGGTCTCTGCATGGGAAGTAGGCAGAGATTCATTGCATGTTAACAACTGAGCAAACATTTGAGCACAGGTAATGTGCCAAGTTCTCTTCTAGGCGCTGGGGACAGAGTGAAACAGATAGAGAAGTCATAGCACTTACTCTTCAACAGGGTGAAATGAAGGTCATTTGCAAAGGACAGGTGAAGAATGCTCATGGGAAACTTACTCTGAAACAGAAGGCCCCTTCCAATGAATTAGTACACATCTAGACACTCAAAGAAATGACAGAGAACAGGAGAACTCACCTAAGAGATCAAACAAGAGAAGGAACTAGAAAGCAAGCAGGTAGCATCAAAAACTGAAAATAGAAATAACACAATGGCTGGAAGGATAAGCAGAGAAGAGGCTTATCTCCTGCCTGCCATATGCAGGCTGGGTTGCTGGGAATTCTCAGCCTGGATGTGGACTATGGGGGAGAAAGACCTTCACTGAGGCTGCCATGGGTCCTTCTGGAAGAATGAGCAGCCCTCAACAGAAGGAGGCTGGAGGTCTACTGCTGGCCTCTCCAGAACTGAGGGGGAGCCCTGTGATTAGACATGTGTGTTCAGCTATGAAAATTCATTGAGCTGTGTATTAGGATTTATGCACTTTTCTATTTGGGGGTTTCACCTCAATAGAAAGTTTACTAAAAACAATTGAGGTGTGTAGGCAATGATGGAGAAGAATGAAATTCTTGGCAGAGAGAACGTGAAAAAGCATAATTCAGCTGCTATGTTTGTATGCAGAGTTGGGGTTGGGGGAGAAAGAGAAAAATAGAGAAGGGAAGAGAGAGAAGGAAAGAGGAAGAAGGAAGGAGGAGGGTGAGGGAGAGAGAAATGCAGTTCTTTATTCCTAGCATAATGCATAAAATTCATGGTAATCTATGCTTACAAAATGGAAAGTGATAGGCATAGATGTTCAGAAAAAAATTTTTTTAGGTTGCAGGAAATAGAATGACTATGACAAATGAGAGGTGTCAGGTTGAATTTCTTCCATAATAAACCAGTGGTTAAAACTAGTACAAACTTTCAGGTAATGAGAGGCTGTACCTCTCAAGGGAGCCCAGAAGAGGAAGTACAAAAATATTTTGTATCTGGTATTGTCATGGAAAATACCCGAGATGCCTGATTGCAAAGAATAATGAATCTCACTTATTAATTCATTTATTCTAGAAATACTTGTTGAGCCTTTACTGTAGGCCAGACCCTATAGGAGATGCAGGACACGTATCAGAGAAGATATTGTCAGGAGAGAACTGATGGTAATACAGAATACAGGTAGAGGAAAAGGGAGGAGATAGTGAATCTTAATCTTAGGATTAAAGGCTTTAGAAAAGCAGGAGTGGTAATATGTCTAAGTGGTAAAAATAATAAAATATGGCTAGAAGGAAAAACCATATTTTCGAGAGTACACGAGACTAAGAGAATGGCATTTTAAGAGTACTGTCTCTGTAATAAAATGCTAAACTCAATGTCTCCTATTGTTTTGGAGCTTGATGGAGTTGCTACAACATCTACATAGGACAAGTACGACATCCAGGAGCCATCACTAGGTTCCTCACTCTTACCACTTCAGGGTAAAAGGGCCAGACCACCAGCACCTGCCTTTCTTGCCTGATGGTTTCCTCAGGCTGCTCATGCCTGCTCTACTTGCACATATCATAGCAGGTTGGAAGTGCCAGGGAATTACCCCACTGCTCACCTAGAGCAGCTTCAATCAATGATAGAATGACTGTATAGCAGTGCATAAATACCCCAGCTCCCTCATCCCCAGGTGGGATAATTCTGAGATCTGTGTTGTAAACGGACTCCCAGAGTTTTTGCCCATAGCAGTAACTGGATTGAAAAACACACTCTGTTCTTCTCACTGTCTCTCATCCTTGTTCCCCAATCTTGCACTCTCATCTCCCATTGCTTCTAGGGGAACCTAAACTAAGAAAAACATGAAACTAGTTTTTCAGCCCTGACCACATCATCATAAATGGACACAAGAAGATGGAGAGAGGCTGAGAAATGCTCACAGTGAGGATTTATATGGAGAGAATTGTTTGGGGAGCACTTCCTGCACTGCATGGTGGGGAGGGGTAAGAATGGAATTAAGTGACAAGGATGAGGAACACCACCTGGAAAACCTGACCTGTGCCCATGGAATTTAAAGGTGGGGAGGCACAGGGACTGATGTGACTCCTAGCTGGAGAAGCAAGAGGGAGAGCAGCTGAATGGAGCCAGGGTAAGTCGGGGCAGGCAGCAATAGACACAGGTGGGTGTTTCCTGTGGGCCAGCCATGCATCCACAGGAAGGAAAAAAGACTTAGATAGTTGGGATGCATAGTGGCAATGTTCCTTCCCCTCCTTGTTTTCATATCCTAGCAGTGTGCCTATAGAGTGTCTCCTGTTGAGGCTAGGGTCTATTTCCCCACTCCATCTGGGCAGGCCTTGTCACTTCCTTCAGCAAATAGAATTTAGCAAGAATGGGGCACCTGGGTGGCTCAGTCGGTTAAGCCTCTGCCTTCGGCTCAGGTCATGATCCTGGGGTCCTGGGATTGAGCCCTGCATCGGACTCTCTGCTCAGTGGGGAGCCTGCTTCTCCTTCTCCCTTTGCCTGCCGCTCTGCCTACTTGTTATCTCTCTCTCTGTCAAATAAATAAATAAAATCTTAAAAAAAAAAAAAAAGAATTTAGCAAGAGTGCCATTGCAGCAGTTCCAGGCCTATGCCTCAAGGGGCTTCAAACACTTTGACTCTCTCATGGAACCCTGCCCAGTGGGCTGTATGATTAAGAATGAGCTAGCCTGCTGGAAAACTAAAGACCACATTGACCAGAGTTGAGTCAGCCCAGTTGCTTCTGCCAGATCCCTAGACAGAGAACAGAGCTGACCATCAGCTGACCAAAGATTAATGAGGGAACCTAGGGAGAGCCTCAGACTACCTAACCAAGCCCAACCCACTCCAAATTGCTGACCTACAGAGTAATAGGCTAAATAATTAGCTGTTGTTATAAGCTACTAATTTGCGGTATGGTTTGTTACACGGCAAATTCTTACTGATGGAGTGAATGTTTTTTATTTTATTTTATTTTATTTTTGAGAGAGAAGAGTGGGGGGGGGAGGGGTAGAAGGAGAGGGAGAGAGAGAATCCCAAGCAGACTCCATACCCAGCACAGAGCCTGACGTGGTGCTTGACCTCACGATCCTGAGATCATAACTTGAGCCAAAATCGAGAGTCAGATGCCCACTGATTGTGCCACCCAACCAATTAAATTGTGAACATTTAATATTGATGATATTGGATTTTCTTTTCTATCTGGAAAATGAGACTATTTTTAACTTTCTGAGAGTGAGCTGAAAAATGTGTGATTTGCCTAAGAGAATGTCCAGGTCTGGGGGAAAAGGGCCCTTCAGTGCTAGTCTCTCACCCTCAGTTGTGTCCCTACAGTTACATAAACTATTATGCAATTTATAGAATCTTATGGAGTGCTAAGCATTGTTACTTTATTTTAAGTCTCTTGAGCCTGAGGATCATGGTTGATCTATCTTACTGGTGAGATAATACGAGCTTTATTATGTATGTATGTGCACACGTGTGTGAGAAATAACTCTGATAATTAAAAACTAGTGAAAATGTCCTCTGGCCTTATCAAAACAATTTGTTTCATTTTTCCTCTGAAATGATTGCTTGGAGTAGTAACATTTGCTTCACAACATAAAATTTTAAAAATTGCTGCTATAATGAATATGAAAATATTTTGGAATATTAAAAGAAATGAGAGAGATGCCATGTGTGGACTAAACGGGGTACATGTGAGAGAGATTCTCCAAGAACTGGGAAGTAAGGTATGGACATCAGTATACACAATCCACCCTTTTTGAATTTGAGATGGAAGAAAGAAAGTCTCCTCCCAGACCCAGACTCGGCCAGTAAAACTAAAATGACCCTTGATGGAGGGAAAATAGGGGTAGAGGGTTGGGCATGAAGAGAAGGTGCCATATATAAAAAGGAGAGAGAAATGGTGAAACAGGGTAGAAACTGTGAAAAGTTGGTAGGCTAGGGATATCTTGCTAAAATATTATTCATTTTCACCTGTAGCCATAGAGTTACACATGGTATTTTTTTATGATGATATTAATCTCTCTGTGTCTTGGCTACATCTCATTCCCAGTCTTCATGACATTTACTTTTCGCTTTTGCTCTTTTCCTTTATCAGAATCATAAGAATTGTATTTTATTGATATTTTCGAGGGATGAGCTTTTAAAACCGTCCCTTCTCCTATTTTTCCGCATTTTAAAAATATATTTAAATTTCCTTTTCTTAACTGTTGTTTAATTTTGCTTTCCACATTTCAGTTTTAAGATGAAAAATTACTTTATTTGGCAGGTTTTGTTAAATAATGAAGGCAATTAAGGCTATAAATTTTCCTCTGAATATAGCTTTAATGTGTTCTGTAGGCTTTGTTATGGAGGTTCTTCTTCAATGCCTTCTAGGCAGGTTTTAATTTCCTTTTTAATTTCCTTTTTGATCAAAGATTATGTAGAAGCCTGCTGCTTCATTGTCAAGTCATTAAGATATTTTTGGTTACCATTTCGTAATTTATTTCTATTTTTATTAGCTTCTGATCAGAGAATATAATTTATAAAAACTCTCCATTTACACATTTTTTCTAGTTGTTTTTTTTTTCCTCAGTGACCACATATATGACCAACCTTTAAAAATGTTCCGTGAATATTTGAAAAAGTACATTCAAAGATAAGGTGACCTGTCCACTTGTTTGTTAATTGTTTTTCAGTTTGTGTCCCTTATTGTTTGAACTAGATCTTTCAGTTCTGAGAGAAGTATATTGATGTTTTCACCGTAATTATATTTCTAGCAAGTTCTTATTGCTTTAAAAATAGATTTAAGTAGGGGCGCCTGGGTGGCTCAGTTGTTAAGCGTCTGCCTTCGGCTCAGGTCATGGTCTCAGGGTCCTGGGATCGAGCCCCGCATCGGGCTCCCTGCTCAGCGGGAAGCCTGCCTCTCCCCTTCCCACTCCCCCTGCTTGTGTTCCTGCTCTCGCTCTCTCTCTCTCTGTCAAATAAATAAATAAAATCTTAAAAAAAAATAGATTTAAGTATTGAGCTTCTGTGGTGGTTGGCTCCTGCCAATTTTGACTGCTGCTTCTACAGTTGTGCCCTTTATCATCATGTGTTGTCCCTTTTGATCCTATTTGGTTCTTTTGCCCTTAAATTATACTTAGCTGATATTAATACTGCCATTTTTACTTCCATTTTGTTTACATTGTCCTGGTATCTCTTTGCTAATTCCATCTATCTTTATGTTATGTTAAAAGCATTTTTGAGGGCGCCTGGGTGGCTCAGCTGTTAAGCGTCTGCCTTTGGCTCAGGTCATGATCCCATGGTCCTGGGATGGAGCCCAGCATCGGGCTCCCTGCTCAGCGGGAAGCCTGCTTCTCCCACTCCCCCTGCTTGTGTTCCCTCTCTCACTGTGTCTCTCTCTATCAAATAAATAAATAAAATCTTAAAAAAAAAAAAAAAAGCTTTTTTGAGAGTGTTCTTTAATGTAACATCTGGCTGTGTTTTGTTTTATAAAGAAATGTGTTGCCTCTGTCTTTTCATGGTAGAATCCTATTCTTTGACAATTTATACAGTGACTGATAAACCTAGTGTGTTACTTGGACCTTATTTTATGTTTACTACTGGACAGATGGTTGTTTCCTCTTTTTCTTTGTTTAATTTTCCTGTTTATTCCCTTTGCTAATTTGGAAAGTCTGCTGTATTCTTCCTTGTCATTGATGGTTAATTTCTATTCTCTTGATGTAAGTGATAATAATGTCTACTACTTGTCAAAAAGAATTTCCTCCTCTTTCTCAGAAAAAAAAAATCAGTTTTTTTTCCTACTTTGCTCCATTCCAATAAAATGAGATTTTACAAACCTGCTGCCATTCTTCTGTCTTCCTTTTTTTCCTTCCCCTAGAGAGATGCTGAAATCTCTTTATTGCCACCTTGGTAACCATTTTTCCTAGGCTTGCCAGCTAAAGTGTAGTGGTTATTAACTTTTTTTAAATTTTTTTAAGATTTTATTTATTTATTTGAGAGAGAGAGAGAGTGAGAGAGAGAGCGCAAGAGGGGGAGGAGGGTCAGAGGGAGAAGCAGACTCCCCGCCGAGCAGGGAGCCCGATGTGGGACTCGATCCCGGGACTCCGGGATCATGACCTGAGCCGAAGGCAGTCGCTTAACCAACTGAGCCACCCAGGCACCCGGTTATTAACTTTTTAAAGATGAACTTTTGGGCGCCTGGGTGGCTCAGTTGGTTAAGCGACTGCCTTCGGCTCAGGTCATGATCCCGGAGTCCCGGGATCGAGTCCCACATCGGGCTCCCTGCTCGGCGGGGAGTCTGCTTCTCCCTCTGACCCTCTGACCCTCCTCCCTCTCATGCTCTCTGTCTCTCATTCTCTCTCTCTCTCAAATAAATAAATAAAATCTTTAAAAAAAAAAAAAGATGAACTTTTTCTTAAGGATGTCCTTCTGTAGTGTGTCACTAATTTTGATAATTACACATTGCTTTATAGCCTATTCTTACAAATCTCTGAATCTTACTTATATGTATCTATATAGCTGAGTAACTGTATATGTGCTTGTGTATATCTGTGTAACATATACATAGACACAATGCATGTGTGTATATGCAACATGCATATTATATATAATCATTGCTCACTCTTTTTCATCTTTACAGGTTTCTGAATTTTCTCATTTGTTGTTGGAATAGAGTCTTCTCAGTGCTTTTCTCAGATGGGCTTCAGAGTGATATTCTTGCCAAATCCTTTCCTCTCCTAAAATAGCTTTTGTTTGCCCTGAGAGATCAATGATATTTAAGCTGGATGTAAGTTGATCCACCATCCTCTTTTATCCAACGTTGGTGATAAGACATTCTTTTATAGGGGATTATTTTTTCCATCTTTAAGAGTCTGACATGTTCTTTTTCCTTAGAGATCAGGATATATATATTTTTTCATGTTATACCGGTGGATGTGTTTTCTTTCTTTATTCAACTTGAATCTTAATAAGCATTTTACATTTATAGGTTGTGGGAAGCAAGGGGGGTCTGTACCTCCCTCCACAGGCTGCTGTGTAGAAGTAGGCAGGCTGGCACCTCCCACCTCTTCCATCTTACTGGAGTCTCTCACCTGAAGGAAGGAAATCCCCAGCTATTTGGTCATCTCCCACTTGGCCTTTTGGGGATATCAGCACCTTCACACTGAGTTGACATCAACACTCCCTTAGTGGGCACGGATCTCGATATGCCGTTTCCCCCCAGCATCCTGTGTTTTAGATCCTTGAGTAGGCTATGATGCTGTTCTCCACTTACTTGCTCAGCTTATGAGGTCAAAAGGCCCACACCTTTATCTATGCTCAGGACCTCAACAGAAACCAGAGCTTCACTGTTTGCTGTTTGGTTTGGGAGAGGCAAAGGGATTAGAGCTGGGAGCAGTGACCCAATAGCATCATGCTCGGAATATCATGTTCCCACACTTCTTCCCTTCTGGTTTGAATGACAGGTATAGTGTGGGTTAGGCCAGTGGTTTTTGAACTTCAGTGTGTGTGTGACTTCCCTCTGGATCTTATTAAAATGCAATGCTGATTCAGTAGGTTGGGGGTGGGGCTCCAAATTCTGCATTTCCAACATACTTCCAGGAGAGACACTGATGGTCCTCCAACCACTCTTTGAGTACCAAGGCCTTAAAGCCATGAAACAAATGGCTTCTATTTAATTAATCAAAGCAGATGGTCCTATTGAAAATGTAAACAAAGAGAGTTTAGTGTAGTTGACTTTAGCAGAATCTATTCATCAGTGGTGGTGGTAGATGAAGATTAATGTCTAGTAGGAGTGTACAACCTAATAAGATTCCACACATTTCATAACAATTTCTCATAGATGCATCAGTCAACTTTTTTCTGTATCTTTGTATCATTCTCTCCTGGTAAAGTTTTATTCTTTTTAATCTGTGTTAGAGGTTTTCTTGGCTTAAATAAGAAAAAAATCAGTGATTTTCTTTATGGGATTATGTTATACATGTCATTTTGAGAAACTCTTTTTATTTGTTCATTTATTCAACAACTATTTACAGAACATTTATTGTGTGCCAGAGTTTACTCTAAGCTTTGGAACAGTGTTTGACTAGATTGCATGCCCAATGGAGCTTTGTCTGTTTATTGATTCATTGATTGGCCATTCAGTGTCCATCCCCCTTTCTTATAAGTGGAACCCAATTATCTTCTTAGAAGTTGCCTTCTTTCCAATTCAATACAGTCATGCCATAATGGTAAGAATTGTATCATGTTCTCCTACAAAGAATTTGAAGTGCTCTTTGAAAGCTTTTTCTTTAGCTCAGTGTTTTACAACCTTGGCTATACAATGATCTCTTAGGGTCGGGGAGGATAAAATACCAAATATTTCGGTCCCACCTCCACATAGTCTGATCTAATTGGTTTCTGCCATGGCCTAAGCATCAGGTTTTATAAAGCTCCGCACAAGTGATTCTAATGTGCAGCCAAAATCAGACAACCCCTTTAGATCTTTACTCTCACTGACCCAGTACAGTCAAGCAGTGGGACTATGGCCTCAGCTTCATCAGCTGGCCTCCCTCCCAGAACCCTGAATCTTGATAGCAGATGGAAGAACCATTTTGCAGCAGCACCCAAACCTGGCCATGCTGCATTCTCTACTCTGTACTTTCTCTGCATCTGTCATTCCAAGCCTTTGAGCTCCCTCATACCTTACCAGTAAATAACCCTTTTGCTTAAACAGGGCAGAGTTATTTTCTATTGCTGACAGCCAAATAATTTCAACAGAGACAACCCATGAGCTTTTCATCCCTCTATGTAACTGCCGAGGGCCCTCAATCTGCCCTGAAGATCATGGTCTCTGAACCTGGTATCATGCTCCCTACTGCAGAGGAGGAAAATTCCAAAAACAGAAGGCAGGAGAACCACTCAGGCTCTTACCAAAGGCGTTAGGGACTCAGAATTCACATTTGTTCCTTCAGGTGTGTTTCTTTGCTCAACCAATCATTACCACACTTAACAATCTGGTTTTTATTTATTTGTTTTCAGGAAAAATGTAATGACAGAAAAGGTCCTGCTTAATTGGATGGACAAGTCAAAAAGCATATGACTAAGCAGAAGACCTGGGAAACATGCCATAATTCCAGACAAGGAGAACACAGGCATCTGTTTACAGCAGAAACATGCAGAACTCTCTGTCTCAAATATACATTTGCATGGAAACCAAAATATAAATGGGTGAGGAAGATAACGGATAGTAGAAGTTGCTATCTGACATTTATTATTTCTCCTACACACTCATTTGGTGTTTCAGGTCAGGTTCCCTGGATGCACTGGGATTTATTGAAGGCAGGTGCCCTGGACATCCTGTGGGGAGGTGAGGGAAGCAGGATGTGATGGGGCAGGGGAAGGAGCTGCACAACAATGTGGTCACAGCTGGAGTCTGGCCTCAGCCTGATCTCACAGGGAACTCTGGAATGTGAAAAAAAATCACAAAGTTGAGGCAAGGGGGCTGGCTTTTTGTGCCCCCATATCAATTTGTCATTGGTAATTTTCTCAGGCATTTCTCGGGGAGCAGGCAAATTCTCTGGAGAAGGGGACAATCCTGAATTCCTAGCCGCCAGTACTCACAGGAGCTAGGAGGTGGGGTCACCTGATGGTGAAGGTCATCCAACAGCAGCTTCTACACCTGGATAAACATTGCTGGTTGCACGGTGCCTCAGTATTTACATTTGTGAGATGCAATAAATAGTCTCTTAGTGCACATAAACTTTAACGCTGAATTATTTTGTAGATCAAGAAATTAACCCTATTCCTTTCTTTGCATACCTAAAAAAAAAAAAAAAGGCTTCTTCTTAATGCAACGGCTTCTTAAAACTTTGATTCAAGTGGAAATGCAAGGTCTAGCAAAGGAATACCACCTTGAACACTTTAACACACCCTATTTAGCAGAAGGGACATATATTGATACGCTGAGAGCTGAGAGCTCCAGATTCCAGTTCTGCCTGCATGGATCTCCAGCAATGTGACTTTGCAAAAGTGCTTCACCCTTTCTGGGTGGCACATTCTTCATTTAGAAAAGTCCGGGCTCAGCGTAAACGATTTCTGAGTTACTTTTGAACTCTAAAAACTTGTCAGTGGCTGATTTGATTTCTCATTTCCTGCAGGGAGGAGGCAGAGATAATTTTTTTTGTTTACAAAGAACAAGTTTTCATCTTGCAGCCTTTAATTCAAAAGCAGGAGAAAGAACTGTAATAGCGCCAAGGTAACGGCAGCCTTGCTTTGTTTGGATTCAGGGTCTCTGATATGACATATTGGATGTGTCAATGGAATGTGATTTATTTTGCTTCATAACATTTGGGAACAGATATTTGGTATTTCATCCAAGGAAAGCAATTTGCAGAAACCTTTTAGAAGGTGGCTGCAGCGTCAGTAATCGCTGCCATTTCTTTATGCCAACATTTCCTTAAAGCTCCACAATCTTTCATGTTAATCATCCCTCTCAGCAGGCTCTTTCTAGGGCTTTGGAGCAGGGCACCCACCCCTCAGAAAGGAGGTTCTATTTTTAAAGTCCACCAGCCAACAAACTTCCTATTAATCGTGTGAAATCTGCTCAGATGGCTGCTCTTCTGGATTCTCTCTGTCCCCCCCCTCGCCCCCCACTCTCAAGCCCCATCTGCACAACCCTCCCCCAGAAGGTATTTTTAGCTCTTAGCAGCTACATCCTCGAGAATTACTAGGCAGATGCTACACTTTGCTCTCAAGTAAACATTTTAGAGATTTGGGTTTTCATTCCTAATATTTTTCAAAAAGATTAAGAATACCGCTCCCTAATACAGGTGCCTAAAGAATTAGTCTGGACTTTGAAGCCTCTATCTACCTCAGAATCCTTCTCTCTTCCGAGAAGATAAATACCCTATTTATTCAAAGGTACTTAGTCTTTTACTTGTGTGAGTCAGCGGTGACTTTGACCCATTGTTCTAGGCAGTCTCTCTACAGCAGCCTTGGGAGCTATTTTGGGAGTGGGGAAGTGTGGGATCTCCCACTCGCATACGTTTCCCCTAAGGGTTCAAATCTGACATCAGTAAACACAGCTGCCTCTCTGAGACCACTGTGTTAGGACATAGCAATTATGGTCTAAGAGCACAACATGGTACCCAGGAAGCTACAATCATCACAATATTTTTAAGCATCTGTGGGAATTCCAAGGAATACTGTATCCATAATAAGAATCTGACTAGCAAATATGAATAGCAGTACTTAACTAGCCAGCCTCCACAACAAAAACTGTATTGGTTAGCATGTTACTAAGTGTTTGGTTTGTGGGTTGTAGTCTTTTAAAATGTTTTTAAGTAGGTGGTAGATGCACATGGAAAAAATTTCTAGGAAAAAGGTCAACAGTGGAAATAGTTCCCCACTTATATCCCTTCCCTGATCTCCTTCCAAATGTTCTTGTGTGTATATTTCTATATATTATACCACATATATAATATTACATTATATTACACACACATATACATATGCACATTTAAAAATATGCACGTTCATAAGGTGACTCTTCATTGTTTTGTGACAACTATTTTGCAAATTGTTTTGTATCTTCCTTTTCCCACTAAACATTTTATCTTGGAGAGCACTCTGTATCAAAACATAGAATCTGTCTCCTTTTTCGTAAATGGCTCTCTTACACGCTAGTACCTGAATGAGCCAGAATTCATTTAACAAATCCTGGAAACTGGCTTCTAATTGGCAAAGGGTACTGCAGGAGAATAAGTGCTTCTTTTCTACCGAGTGTCAGGTTAATTACACCGTTTGGTTCCTTAGGGGCTGCTTTTTTGAGTTTCTGGGAATTCTGTTTTTGATCGGGCCACAGCCTCTTCCCATTCCCGTGCTCTTTCCTTTCACTTTTGTCTACAAGACATTCGGCAAATCCAGGTGATTTCTGCCTGGTGATATTGTTGAAAATTAGCCCAAAATGCCTCCGGAAGGTGAGTGCTCCATAAATAAATAGTAACTCTCCCAATGGAAGATCCCCGATTGTTTAGCTAAGGTGTGTTTGTTTCTCTGGTTCATGGTTCCTAGGGTCTGTATTTGATGGGTACAACAGTCTTCCATTTGTTCTTCTTGTTCAGAGCCTGTGGTGTATTTTCTCTAGTCTGGACACTGTTCCAGGAACCACAGGAGAGATGCATCCTCACAGAAGCTTTGGCATTTGTCAAACAACGAGCAGTGTGAGGTGATGGAGCCAGGGACCCCGCAGGAGTCCAGGAAGTGCTGGGTGGCAGCTGTTGGGTGGCCCTGAGGACTTTGGGAGCTCAGGTATCTGTGCCGACTGCGGGCACTGTCTCCAGTCAGGATAAAGTGAGAGGACTCTTCAGTGGAAAAGCACAGCTGGCTCTGACAGGACATTTTCTAAAGCAGCTTTGGCATTCAACTACATTTATCTGCCTTGGTTTACAGAAGGAAATGAGGCTGCTTCTTCTACCCCATTTCCCTCAACACATTGTAGGTCTTGAGTCTTATGTGAATTGATATCTGGACTGACACATTTTTGGGAAGAGCATCCCCAACACACCAGCAGATGGCTGGCACACCTGTTTTCCTGAGTCTTGGTTCAAAAAACAATCCACTTGTTCAGGATTTCTGTGTCACATTTTGTACCTTTCCTAGAGACCATGCAGAAAGATAAAGCAAACTCTTTGTTAACATAAATTATTTCATTAATAATAAATAATAAAATAATGTATTAGAGTTTCTTATATTTTTCAAATGACAGCTGTCTTAAGTTGGGTTCTTAGAAACAGAACCTGAGCTAGTGATTTTGGTACAAGTGCTATATTGGTAGGGGGAATTGATCTCAGAAGGAACCTGCATGGGAGCAAAGAAAGCAAGATGGGCAGGGAAAAAGTCAGGCATGGATATAGGCTCTACTGGAATCTCTGTTGGCTTGATCTCACCTGAAAGTTCTGGAACATGAAGTGTACCATGTAGCTGCTCCCCTTGAGGTCAGGAGCTAGTCTTTTCTACTCATGTATTGGTCAGTCATCACCTGTCCCTGGAGGGAGGGGAAAACCACCAGGCATTTTCAGGAGGCTCTCCAGAGGGCAGTTCCCCTGCAAAGGGCATGACTGAAAACTATTCGCAGCCAATGGTCAAAGCAGTGGAAGATGGGTACACAAGCCTGGTCAGTGGGGTCTGGGTGGAGACCCACAGCACCACTATGACCCATAGTATAAAGGTAAACATTTTGCGTTGTGACCTATACAAATAGAGCTATGTACTAAAAATAAAAACAAAATAAAAAAAAGATCCCCAAATAATGCTTATTTATCCACTTGTGGGTCAATGTGAGTAATCTGAATACTTTTTATTTTATTCTAGTTTATTCTGATTCATAAAAAAATTGGTAGTCATGGCCCACTATTAGGTGTTGACCTGCAGTTTGTAAAATGTTGGCTTATAGAGAAATACTACTTAAAAGCCAATCATTGGGGCCTGGGTGGCTCAGTTGGTTAAGCACCTGCCTTTGGCTCAGATCATGATCCCAAGGTCCTGGGATCAAGCCCCATGTTGGACTCTCTGCTCAGTGGAGCTTGCTTGTCCCTCTCCCTCTGCCTGCCACTCCCCCTGCTTGTGCTCTCTCTCTCTCTGTGAAAGAAAGAAAAAAGAAAGAAAAGAAAGAAAGAGAAAGAAAGAAAGTCTTAAGTAAAAGCCAATCATTTTTTAAAGTGATTTAATTAGATTTTTAATCCTGATACATTTTTAGTGACACTTCTGATATCACATAACTGGAGTGAGCATCTAATTGATCATCCAAATTGGGACCCTTTTATTTACAATTATGCCGGAATAGCAGGCATTTTTCAGGCCTGTCCTGAAAAAAAAAACTAGCATGCATATTCATGCTACTAAAAGTTACTAGAGGTATTTTTTATTAAGTATCTATGGACCACTTATTGTATATATTGAGCTGGCAATAACATATGAAACAAAATCAAAAGTGTCTTCCTTTGGGGAAACAGACATGAATCAAATATAGTCACATAAGCAAAGGAAACCCAGCAACTGTGTTATGAAGAAGTTGGTTTCCATGAAGGGGATTTGAAAGAATCAGGGAAAGCCTCCCAGAGGAAATGATATTTGAGTCCCCCTGAGATTCAAAGAACAGGTAAAGATACAACCAGGTGAAGGGGTTAGGAAGGACCATTCCAGTCTGATGCAACATCTTATGCAAAGGCCCAGTGGCTGTAAAAAGCATGTTGGGCATGAGCGATTAGAAGGTGTACCCTGTCATTCATTTTATCTGTAGGTCTTCATTTTATATCCTTTATCCAGTAGCAGTGTTCTAGTACCTGGTGTATATCAGGGAATATGACAGATAAGTTTCCTGTTCTCTTTGGGTTTATATTCTGGAGTGTGTACATGCAGGTGATCAACAGGTAATAAAATAGAAAATAAATAGAAAAGAATATAGTGACAAGAACCAGGAAGAAAATAAAATAGGGTCATAGGATGGAAAGTGACTGTGTGGTCAGGAAAGAGTGTCCCAGAGAGGGGGTACTTGAACTAGGACAGAATGACAAGGAGGGGCCAGGAAAATCTTTTTTTTTTTTTTTCTCTCTCTTTTTTTTTTTATTCTTATGTTAATCCCCATACATTACATCATTAGTTTTAGATGAAGTGTTCCATGATTCATTGTTTGTGCATAACACCCAGTGCTCCATGCAGAATGTGCCCTCCTCAATACCCACCACCAGGCTAACCCATCCTCCCACCCCCCTCCCCTCTAGAACCCTGTTTGTTTTTCAGAGTCCATCATCTCTCATGGTTCGTCTACCCCTCCAATTTCCCCCGCTACATTCTTCCCCTCCCGCTACCTTCTTCTTCTTCTTTTTTTTTTTTCCTTAACATATATTGCATTATTTGTTTCAGAGGTACAGATCTGAGATTCAACAGTCTTGCACAATTCACAGCGCTTACCAGAGCACATACCCTCCCCAGTGTCTATCACCCAGTCACCCCATCC
>NC_058412.1:101258567-101464133 GCF_002201575.2 Neomonachus schauinslandi
GTGGCTATCCAATTTTCCCAACACCATTTGTTGAAGAGACTGTCTTTTTTCCACTGGACATTCTTTCCTGCTTTGTCAAAGATTAGTTGACCATAGAGTTGAGGGTCCATTTCTGGGCTCTCTATTCTGTTCCATTGATCTATGTGTCTGTTTTTGTGCCAGTACCATACTGTCTTGATAATGACAGCTTTGTAATAGAGCTGGAAGTCCGGAATTGTGATGCCACCAGCTTTGCTTTTCTTTTTCAACATTCCTCTGGCTATTCGGGGTCTTTTCTGGTTCCATACAAATTTTAGGATGATTTGTTCCATTTCTTTGAAAAAAGTGGATGGTATTTTGATGGGGAGTGCATTGAATGTGTAGATTGCTCTAGGTAGCATTAACATCTTCACAATATTTGTTCTTCCAATCCATGAGCATAGAACATTTTTCCATTTTTTTGTGTCTTCCTCATTTCTTTCATGAGTATTTTATAGTTTTCTGAGTACAGATCCTTTGCCTCTTTGGTTAGATTTATTCCTAGGTATCTTAAGGTTATGGGTGTGATTGTAAATGGGATCAACTCCTTAATTTCTCTTTCTACTGTCTTGTTGTTTGTATATAGGAATGCCACTGATTTCTGTGCATTGATTTTCTATCCTGCCACTTTACTGAATTCCTGTATGAGTTCTAGCAGTTTTGGGGTGGAGTCTTTGGGTTTTCCACATAAAGTATCATATCATCTGCAAACTGTGAGAGTTTGATTTCTTTGCCGATTTGGATGCCTTTGATTTCTTTTTGTTGTCTGATTGCTGTGGCTAGGACTTCTAGTACTATGTTGAATAGCAGTGGTGATAGTGGACATTCCTGCCACATTACTGACCTTAGGGGAAAAGCTCTCAGTTTTTCCCCATTGAGAATGATATTTGCTGTAGGTTTTTCATAGATGGCTTTTAAGATATTGAGGTATGTACCCTCTATCCCTATACTCTGAAGAGATTTGATGAAGAAAGGATGCTGTACTTTGTCAAATGCTTTTTCTGCATCTACTGAGAGGATCATATGATTCTTGTTCTTTCTTTTGTTAATGTATTTTATCACGTTGATTGATTTCCAGATGTTGAACCAACCTTGCAGCCCAGGGATAAATCCCACTTGGTCATGGTGAATAATCCTTTTAATGTACTGTTGGATCCTATTGGCTAGTATTTTGGTGAGAATTTTTGCATCCATGTTCATCAGGGATATTGGTCTGTAATTCTCCTTTTTGATGGGGTCTTTGTCTGGGTTTGGGATCAAGGTAATGCTGGCCTCATAAAACGAGTTGGGAAGTTTTCCTTCCATTTCTATTTTTTGGAACAGTTTCAGAAGAATAGGTATTAATTCTTCTTGAAATGTTTGGTAGAATTCCCCTGGGAAGCCATCTGGCCCTGGGCTTTTGTTTTTTGGGAGATTTTTGATGACTGCTTCAATTTCCTTAGTGGTTATAGGTCTGTTCAGGTTTTCTATTTCATTCTGGTTCAGTTTTGGTAGTTGGTACATCTCTAGGAATGCATCCATTTCTTCCAGGTTATTTAATTTGCTGGCATAGAGTTGCTCATAATATGTTCTTATAATTGTTTGTATTTCTTTGGTGTTGGTTGTGATCTCTCCTCTTTCATTCATGATTTTGTTGATGTGGGTCATTTCTCTTCTCTTTTTGATAAGTCTGGCCAGGGGTTTATCAATCTTGTTAATTCTTTCAAAGAACCAGCTCCTAGTTTCGTTGATCTGTTCTACTGTTCTTTTAGTTTCTATTTCATTGATTTCTGCTCTGATCTTTATTATTTCTCTTCTCCTGCTGGGTTTAGGCTTTATTTGCTGTTCTTTCTCCAGCTCCTTTAGGTGTAGGGTTAGCTTGTGTACTTGAGACCTTTCTTGCTTCTTGAGAAAGACTTCTATTGCTATATACTTTCCTCTTAGGACTGCCTTTGCTGCATCCCAAAGATTTTGAATAGTGTTTTCATTTTCATTGGTTTCCATGTATTTTTTTAATTCTTCTTTAATTTCCTGGTTGACCCATTCATTCTTCAGTAGGATGCTCTTTAGCCTCCATGTATTTGAGTTCTTTCTGACTTTTGTCTTGTGATTGAGCTCTACTTTCAAAGCATTGTGGTCTGAAAATAGGCAGGGAATGATTCCAATCTTTTGGTACCGGTTGAGACCTGATTTATGACCTAGGATGTGATCTATTCTGGAGAATGTTCCATGGGCACTAGAGAAGAATGTGTATTCCGTTGCTTTGGGGTGGAATGTTCTGAATATGTCTGTAAAGTCCATTTGGTCCAGTGTGTCATTTAAAGTCTTTATTTCCTTGTTGATCTTTTGCTTAGACGATCTGTCCATTTCAGTGAGGGGGGTGTTAAAGTCCCCCACTATTATTGTATTGTTGTTGATGTGTTTCTTTGCTTTTGTTATTAATTGGCTTATCTAATTGGCTGCTCCCATGTTAGGGGCATAGATATTTACAATTGTTAGATCTTCTTGTTGGATAGATCCTTTAAGTATGATATAGTGTCCTTCCTCATCTCTTATTACAGTCTTTGGTTTAAAATCTAATTTGTCTGATAGAAGGATTGCCACCCCAGCTTTCTTTTGGTGTCCATTAGCATGGTAAATGGTTTTCCACCCCCTCACTTTCAATCTGGGGCTGTCTTTGGGTCGAAAATGAGTCTCTTGCAGACAGCATATCGATGGGTCTTGTTTTTTAATCCAGTCTGATAGCCTGTGTCTTTTGATTGGGGCATTGAGCCCATTTACATTCAGGTTAACTATTGAAAGATAGGAATTTAGTGCCATTGTATTGCCTGTAAGGTGACTGTTACCGTCTATTGTCTGTGTTCCTTTCTGGTCTATGTTGCTTTTAGGCTCTCTCTTTGCTTAGAGGACCCCTTTCAAGATTTCCTGTAGGGCTGGTTTTGTGTTTGCAAATTCCTTTAGTTTTTGTTTGTCCTGGAAGCTTTTTATCTCTCCTTCAATTTTCAATGACAGCCTAGCTGGGTAGAGTATTCTTGGCTGCATATTTTTCTCGTTTAGTGCTCTGAATATATCCTGCCAGTCCTTTCTGGCCTGCCAGGTCTCTGTGGATAGGTCTGGTGCCAATCTAATGTTTCTACCCTTGTAGGTTACATATCTCTTCTCCCGAGCTGCTTTCAGGATTTTCTCTTTGTCTATGAGACTCGTAAGTTTTACTATTAGATGTCGGGGTGTTGACCTATTTTTATTGATTTTGAGAGGGGTTCTCTGTGCTTCCTGGATTTTCATGCCTGTTTCCTTCCCCAAATTAGGGAAGTTCTCTGCTATAATTTGCTCCATTATACCTTCTGCCCCTCTCTCTCTTTCTTCTTCTTCTGGGATCCCAATTATTCTAATGTTGTTTCCTCTTATGGTATCGCTCATCTCTCGAATTCTGCCCTCATGATCCAGTAGTTGTTTATCTCTCTCTTTCTCAGCTTCTTTATTTTCCATCATTTCATCTTCTATATTACTGATTCTCTCTTCTGCCTCATTTATTCTAGCAGTTAGAGCCCCCATTTTTGATTGCACCTCATTAATAGCCTTTTTGATTTCTACTTGGTTGGATTTTAGTTCTTTTACTTCTCCAGAAAGGGTTTCTCTAATAACTTCCATATTTTTTTCAAGCCCAGCTAGTATCTTTAAAGTGATGATTCTGAACTCTAGATCTGACATCGTACTAATGTCCGTATTGAGTAGGTCCCTGGCAGTCGGTACTACCTCTTGTTCTTTTTGTGGAGGTGATTTTTTTCCGTCTTGTCATTTTGTGCAGAGGAGACTAGATTAATGAGAGAACAAAATGCTAGCAGAGTAACAACGTCCCCAGAAAATATACTCTAAACAAATCAGAAAAGACCTGAATCAGTGGGAAAAGAAAGGGAAAGAGAGAAAAAAGAAAAAGAAAAAAAGAAAAAGATAAAGATAAAAACAAAAACAAACAAAACAAAACAACAACAACAAAAAAACCAGAATGTGATCAAATATGATCAGGCTGGTATATAGATCAGTGCCACACACTAGATTTGGGGTGTATTTTGGTCTTTTAGAAGAAAGTGTCTCCCAAAATTTTAAAGAAAGAAAAACTTATATATGTACAAAAATAAGGGTTGATATGATGAAGGGATGGAATATGACTGTAAAGATGGAAATTATAAAAAATTTTATAAAAGGAATTGATAAGAAATTGTTTGAAAAAAGAAAGAAGAGGATTTAAAAAAAGAAAAAAAAAAGGGAGAGGATGTGATCAGGCAGGGGAATAGAAAACACCATATACTAGAGATTTAGGGTATATTTTAATCTGTTAGAAGAAACTATCTCAAAATTTTAAAGAGAGAAGAACTTATATATATAAGCCAAAAATACGGGTAACTACTATGAAGGGATAGAATATGACTCTAAAAATAAAAATGTTTTTTTTTTTTTTTTAAAAAGGGATTGATAAGATGTTGGTTGAAAAAGGGAAAAAGAAAAATTCAAAAAGAAAAAAAAAGAAAAAAAGACAGTTAAAAAAAAAATTAACTTTGAAAGACTACAGAATCATGGTAAAAAAGCCATGAATTCTATGTGCAGTAGTCCCCTAGCGCTGGAGTTCTGCCGTTCTCATTGATGGGTAAACTTGGTCTTGGCTGGCTGTTCTTGCTGATCTTCTGGGGAGGGGCCTGTTGCCGTGGTTTCCAAATGTCTTTGCCGGAGGCAGAATTGCCCCGCCCTTGCCCCCTCCCAGCTAAGTAATCTGCTCAGGTTTGCTCTCTGGGGCTTTTGTTCCCTGCGAGCTTTCCGTACAGCTTTGGAGGCGGAGAGTGAAAATGGTGGCCTCCCAATCTCCGCCCTGGAGGAGCCGAGAACTCGGGGCCCCGCTCCTCAGTGAGGCCCCAGAGAAAAGCCGTCAGTCACTCCCGTCTCCCCGGTCTCCAGCCGCACTCCGTGCTCACCCGGCCTGTGACCGCGCGTTTCTATCTCTGGCACCCGACCCCGGGTGGAGTCTCCAAACCCAGCAGATCCCTGCGGCGCACTCCCGCGCGGCTCCTCCCGGGGGAGGAAGGTGAGTCTCCCCGGATCTGCCGCTTGTTGGGTCCCTGCTGGAGGAGCAGTGGCCCGGCTGTGCCGCGGATCACGGTTTATGGCAACCCCGAGCTGAGAGCCCGCGCCTGGGCTCTGCTTCTGCAGCCAGCTTCCCTGCTCCGATACCTGGGAGCTCTGCCACACTCAGGCACCCCTGGTCTTTCTGTGACCCCGAGGGTCCTGAGACCACACTGTCCCGGAGGGTTCCACCCCCTGCTTAGCCACCAGAGTGACGTCCCTCAGTGGAGCAGACTTAAAAGTTCCGATTTTGTGCTCCGCGGCTCTATCACTTGCCAGAAGCGGCCGCCGGAGGCCCCTCCCCCGCCGTCTATCCTCCCGAATATCGCCTCGGATTCACTTCTCCGCACGTCCTACCTTCCAGAAAGTGGTCGCTTTTCTGATGAGAGAGTTGTTGCTCTTCTTTTCTTCGATCTCCTGTTGAGTTTGTAGGTGTTCAGAATGGTTTGATCCCTATTCAGCTGAATTCCTGAGACCAGACGAAATCCAGGTCTCCTACTCCTCTGCCATCTTGCTCCGCCCCCCAAGGAGGGGCCAGGAAAATCTTGATGCAGAACAGTCTAGGCAAGGAAAACAGCCGGTGAAACATCCCTGGGAGGAGAATAAGCATGGTGAGTTTCAGGAAGTGAAGTGGGAGTTTTTTTAAACGTTTAGACATTCAGAGCAAAGAGGAGAGATGAGGATCAGTCATGCAGGGTCTTCAGGTAGTGTTGAGGATTTTGGAGTGTACCCCAAGTGCATTGTGAAATTATGGGAGAGATTCAATAGTGAAGTGGCAGAGTGAAATTTGTATTTTCAAAGTTGACTGATTGTTGTGAGAGGAATGGATGGTAGAAGCAAAGAGTAGAACCCAAGAGGCTTGGTAAGAGGCAAGAGACCAAAGGGGCTTGGAGTAGGGTGGTGGCGTGGAAGATGGAGAGAACTGGATGAATCATAATATATTTTGAAGGTAAAACCAACTTGTGGCAGGAAGGAGTGAAATCAAGAATACACCTGTATGTTTGCTGGGTCAGATTATCTCAACCTTTTGCATCTCAGGGAGCAAAAGAGAAAGCAGAATTATGGTGGTAATGAATAAAAAATTGGGAGTGTTTCAAGAAGGAAGGAGATTAAACTGTCTTGCAAGCTTCTGAGTGACCATTGGTATTAGCAACAGACAATCATCCTCAACATTGGAAAGATCTGTTTCAGTGGAATGTTGGTGACAAAATGATGACTGGAGGTATCACTCCTCCCTAAGAATATAGATGACATTTTATTTAAAAAAAATTCTTGTTGTGGGGGTGCCTGGGTGGCGCAGTTGGTTAAGTTGCCGACTCTTGGTTTCCTTTCAGGTCATGATCTCAGGGTCGTGAGATTGAGCCCTGCATCAGGCTCCATGCTCAGCAGAGTCTGCTTAGGACACTCTCTTCCTCTCCCTCTGCCCCTCCCCCCACCTCGTGCTCTCCCTCTCTCTCTCTCTCTCTCAAATAAATAAATAAACCTTGAAAAAGATTTCTTCTTGAGATTAAAAAAATACATAATATACTATCTTAATTATCTCAGGTGTACAGTACAGTAGTCTTAGATCTCTAGAACATTTTCATCTTGCAGAACTGAAACTTTATATCCATTGAAAATCATCTCTTCCTTTTACCCCTCCCTCAACCCTGGCAACAACCATTCTATATTCTAAGAGTTTGACTATTTTCAATAATTCATATAATTGTAGAATCATGAAATATTTATGATTTGTAACTGGGTTCTTTCACTTAGCATATGTCCTCAAGGTTCATCCCTGTTGTTGCATATGACAGGGTTTCCCTCTTGGTAAAGGCTGAATAATATTCCATTGTATATATAGACCACATTTGTTCTTTCTTTATCATTCATCTGTTGATGGACATTTAGGTTGCTTCCATCTCTTAGCTATTTTGAATAATGCTCTATTGAATATGAGGGTGCAAATATCTCTTCAAGGTCCTGTTTTCAATTCTTTTGGGTAGATACTCAGAAGTGCGATTGCTGGATCATATGGTAATTGTTTTTTATTTTATTTATTTTTTAAATTTTATTTTATTATGTATTTGAAAGTTTTTGAGGACCATCATACTGTTTTCTACAGGGGCTGCACCATTTTATATTCCTACCAACAGTGCACAAGGGTTCTAATTTCTCCACATCATTACTGATTCAATCTCTTTCCTAGTAATTGGTCTGTTCATTTTTGGTAGGTTGGATATTTCTAGAAATTTATTCATTTATTCTAAGTTGTCAAATTTGTTGGTGTATTTGTTGGTGCATGTTGTACATAGTGGTCTCTTATGATCCACTGTATTTCTGTGTTATCAATTGTAACATCTCCTCTTTCATAATTTATGATTTTATTTATTTGAGTATTCTCTCTTTTTTTCTTGCTGAGGCTAGCTAAAGGTTTGTCAATTATGTTTCTCTTTTCAGAGAACCAGCTTTTAGTTTTATTGATCTTTTCTATTATCTTTTTTAGTCTCTGTTTCATTTATTTCTGCTCTAATCTTTGTTATTTCCTTCCTTATACTAATTTTGAGCTTCATTTGTTCTTTTTTCTAGTTCCTTGGGGTGTAGAGTTATGTTGTTTATTTGAGACTTTTCTTGTTTCTTGAGGTAGGCATTTATTGCTATGAACTTTACTCTTAGAACTGCTTTGGTTGCTTTTCATTATTTTGGTATGTTCCATTTTCATTTTCATTTGTCTTAACTTTTTTTTAAATTTCTCTTGATTTTTTTCTCAGCTCATTGTTCAGTAGCATGTTAAACTCCCACATATTGGGGAATTTTTCCAGTTTTCTTCATGTAATTAAGTTCTAATTTCATGCCACTATGTTTGGAAAAATGCTTGATATGATTTCAGTCCTTTTAAATTTATTGAAACTTGTTTTGTGGCCTAATATATGATCTGTCTTGGGAAAATGTTCCATGTGCCCTTGAGAAGAATGTGTATTCTGTAGCTTTTGAATGGAATGTTCTGTAAGTATCTGTTAAGTCCATCTGGTCTAACATGTCATTTAAGGCCAAAGTTTCCTTATTGATTTTCTGTCAGGATGATCTATCCACTGATGTAAGTGGGGTATTAAAGTCCCCTACTATTATTGTATTACTGTTTCTTTCTCCATTTAGGTCTGTTAATACTGGCTTAATATATTCAGGTGCTCCTATGTTGGGTGCATAAATATTTACAAATGTATATCCTCTTGTTGAAGTGACCCCTTTATCATTATGTAATACCCTTCCTTGTCTCTTATTACAACCCTTGTTTTGAAGTCTATTTTGTCTTATGTAACTATAGGTACTCTAGTTTTCTTTCAGTTTCCATTTGCATGGAATATATTTTTCCATCCTTTCACTTTCAGTGTATGTGTGTCTTTACATCTAAAGTAAGACACTTGCGGGCAGTATAAATGGGACTTGTTCTTTTTTTTTTTTTTAAATCTATTAAGCCACTGTATATTTTTTGATTGGAGAATTTTAGTCCATTGATAAGTAGGTACTTATTTCCATTTTGTGAATTGTTTTCTTGTTGTTTTTGTAGTTCTTTTCTGTTCCTTCTTCTTCTCTTGCTCTCTTCCTTTGTGGTTTGATGACTTTCTTTAGTAGTGTGCTTATATTCCTTTCTCTTTATCATTTGTGTATTTACTATAGGTTTTTGTTTTGTCGTTACCATGAATTTTACATATAACAACTTACATCTTTAACAGTCTGTTTTAAGTTGGTAACAATTTAAATTTGATCCCATTCTAAAGTTCAACACTTTTACTCCCCCCATATTTTATGTTTTTGATGTCACATTTTACCCCTTTTTATCTTGTGTAGCCCTTAACTAATTATTTTAGTTACAGTTATTTTTACTACTTTTGTCATTTAATCTTCATGTTAATCCACTATCTTTACTATATATTTATCTTTCCAGTGAGATTTATCCTTTTTTGTGTGTTCTTTTTACTAATTAGCACCCTTTATTTTCAGTTTATAAAAGTCTTTTAACATTTCTTGTAAGGCCTGTTTAGTGGTGATGAACTTTTTAAGCTTTTGTTTGTCTGGAAAATTCTATTTCTCTTCTTCAATTCTGAATGATAATTTTCCCAGTTAGAGTGGTCTGGTTGGAAGTTTTTTTCTTTCAGCATTTTGAATGTGTGTCACTCCTTTTTGATCTGAAAAGTTTCTGCTGAAAAATCTGATGATTGTCTCAAGGTTTTTTTTTTTATATAACAAGTTGTTTTTCTCTTGCTGCTTTTAAGATTCTCTCCTTGTCTTTAATTTTTGACCTTTTAATTATAATGTGTCTTGGTGTAGGTCTCTTTGCTGGTTTCTTTTTCAAGAGCTCATAATCTCTTTCTCTCCCTCTGGTGTCTGTCTTCAGTTCTGCAGGTTCTCTAGTGTTAAACCAAGGAGCTCTCTCTTTTTTTCCTCAACATTACCCAGACATCCAAAGTATGCCAGATCTCCATCAGTGCTCAGAGTCAGACAAGGTGGGAACCAGTCCCTCTGGCAACCCCCCAAAAACCTAGAATGTTGGACATACATTCCGCTTTTCTCCCTGCCCACCCTCCAAACCCCACCATGGAGAAGCCATGAAGTGTGCATTTATTTCTAATCGTGCTGAGATGTACCAACTTGGGGAAAGTGTTACATGGAAGAGACAAAATGCTTTTTCTAACCATTTCAATGTGGTCATTCTTGGCTTTGAACATACCTAGGGTACTGCCACTTCTTAACTGGCTTCTCAAGTCCATGAGGGCTTTTGGAATATATATTGTTGTTATGTCAGTGCCTCTGTGGGAGAACAAAGTCAGGGGCTTCCTATTTTGTTATCTTCTTGTACAGACAAGATTTTAAATGCTGTGACAGAGAGTAGAGGGGAAGATAGCTAGAAGTTGTGAAGACCAGAGAAAAAAATTGTTAATGTAGAAAGTACTAGAACATATTGCATGCTGATGAAAATAAACCAATTAAGATTGAGAGACTGATAATGCTGTACACTAGAATAATGGTTTTCAAACTTTTGTGTGCGTTAGGAACATACTGCAAACTTGTGAAAACATACATTGTTGTGCTCCATCCTAGAATTCTGATTCAGTAGTTCTGGGATGGGGCCCTAGAATTTGCATTTCTAATAGATTCCCAGTTGATGATAATGTAGCTTGTCTAATGAGCACACTCTGGGGGCTACTACTCTAGAGAAGGGAGGGGAATGGTGTCATTGAGAAGAGAGGAGCTTGGATGAAGAAAATATGGATCTTTCTCTCTTGGCTTTTTTGTCTCAGGGTCATCGAGGGTCAATATTGGTCAATGTTGGTCAACAGTGTTGGTCAGTCAACCAACTTAAGTGGTATGTTTTATTGCATGATTACAGAAACTGTAGGACTAATAGAGTACTCATTTTAAACATTTTCTTCCATTGTCTATATAACCATATCTGTTCTTCTCAGATCTCTTCCCATGCAAATACAGAACAGGAGGTCATTTATATATTTCACACAGCTCAGTTCACCCACAGACATATGAAATTCCTCTTCTTTTGCCCAGAATTCTCACCTCTCTCACAACTTTTTCAGATGCCTGTAAAGTCCTAATCTTCTCCTCAGGTAGCAATTTAGAGCAGGAGTAGTGATTTCTCTGACAGGATCAGTGAGACTTGAGAAGAACTCCAGGGACATGGACCTCACCAGCTTGTCAATGAGATTCCAGCATTGGCCATGTTTTAATTTTGTAGCAATTCACACATCAGGGAAACCAGGCCCCTAGTAAGCTCAGTGAAGTGCTAAAAGTTTCAAAAACATGGCTACTGCCCAGGGGTTTTGACATAATCTGAATATTGCCTTCTCAACCCACCATAGGACGATTACATTAGCCACACAGACACAAAATAAACACAGTAAACCTATGATGTGTAAAGAAAAATGTCAAAATTTTCACACTTTAAAACTTATCAGGGAAAAGATTTTTTTTTAGAAGAAAAATCAGCAACTTTTGGTTAAAAAAAATAACCGCTCCCTACGCAAGCTGCATCTGTTCAGGCGTCTGTCTTCTCCTGTCAGATCTGCTTGAGTTGAAATTCCCAATGTGTTAAAGTTCAATTCAAGTTCTTTCAGAGTCTGAGGGTATGGAATGTACTGAGCACCCAACCACAGTGAATTGAAGTGGAAATGAAAGGAAATCCATTTTGAAGACATTTTTCCCTCCCTCTCCCCCACCGTTTGATGTGAAGAAAGGAGCTCAACTTCCAGTGTGGTGATAATGGAATTTCTTTTCCAGTCAGATTCTTTATCATATAATCCAACTATGTCTTAATCCTTCCTACTTTCTTTATACCCTCTGATGTAGGCCCCATGCAGGGGAAGCCTGCACTGGAAAGAGAAAAGAAAAATAAATGTTTTACATCAAAATAAAAACAAACAAAAGGATGTGGAGTGGAGGTGGGTAGGGAGTAAAAACTACAAAGCCTTTTTTATACTACATCTCATTACTTCAACTATATTCTAGAAAATCTACCTCAAAAATTTCTTTGAAAAGAAATGGTATAAATAATCACTATTGTACAAAGTATGAAATAGAATTATAATATCTGTTTGACTTTAGGTTGTAAGATATCTATATTCAAATTATAAAACATTTACATTATAAAGTAATTATAATATTAATATTATTATATTTTATAGCAGTCATAAGTCAATTATATACCATTTATAAAACATATTTAAGTATATACAATAATATTAAATAAAATAAAAGAAATACTTAAAATCAGCCTGAGAATGTTAAAGTTGAGTTCTAAGAAATGATCCTGAATTTATTATTTGAGAAAAATAAATCTTTTAAAAAAGATTTATTTATTTATTTGAGTGGGGGCAGAGGGAGAGAATCTTCAAGCAGACTGCCTGCTGAGCGTGGAGCCCTATGCAAGGCTGGATTCCATTACCCATGAGATCGTGACCTGAGTGGAAACCACAAGTCAGTCACTTAACCAACTGAGCAACCCAGGCCCCCTAAGACATTTTTTAAATCTCTTCCTTTTTCCCAGTTTATACTTTTGGCATAATGAGATAGACTGTGGAGAAAAAGAAATGCTTTTGAAGGATAACTTGGAAGACCAGTTTCAGTCCTTTCCCTAAATATTATCATTAGCCAACATTTCTAAGGTTAAAATTACCAGGGAAATGGAGTGGATCAATTTAGAACAAATGAACTTGAAATTTCTTTGAAAATTTTGAAACTCAATATAAATTCAGGTATTCATCATTAAGCATCTCCTACATATAGAACTCTGTGCAAGGCTTTGAGATTTAAAGAACTGTGATCTCCAGACCTGCCCTTTTAGGGAGCTTGCAGTCTAGTTGACCAGAACAAAGAATGCCAACTGAATCCATGGGTGATTAATGATAAAGCCAGTCAGTGGAATGTGAGGTCCTTATCAACCAGAGTAGCCAAAAAATAGTTTTGAAGGGGGTATAGAATTTGAAGATGTCATAGTATGGCTTAAATGGGTTGACAGAAAGATTTAGGGGTGGCTGAAATTCAGGTGGGTAAGACGAAAGGCAGAAACTCATACTAATTTGGAAGATGTTAGAAGTTAGAAAAGGAATCTATTGGCTAAAATCCAAATTGATTTTGCTAGAGATCAGAATCTAATTCTTATTAGAACTATAAGGAAATGGCTGTGCTCTTTTCTAGAATTTTTATGGCTCCAGTTCTCATATTTAGGTCCTTAATCCATTTTGAGTTTATTTTTGTGTTTGGTGTAGGAAAGTGGTCCAGTTTCATTCTTTTGCATGCAGCTGTCCAGTTTCCCCAGCACCATTTGTTGAAAACTCAAAGGGTATGAGAATACTAATTCAAAAGGATATATGCATCCCTATGTTTATTGCAGCATTATTTACAATAGTCAAACTATGGATGCAGCCCAAGTCTCTGTGGATAGATGAATGGAGATATATATATATATATATATATATATATATATATATTCACATCTTCCATGATTTATATAGTGGAATATTACTCAGCCATGAAAGAGAATGAAATCTTGCCATTTGCAACAACATTGATGGATCTAGAGAGTATAATGCTAAGTGAAATAAGTAAGTCAGAGAAAGATAAATACCATATAATTTCACTCATATGTGGAATTTAAGAAACAAAATAAATGAGCAAAGGTGAACAAAAAGAGACAAACCAAGAGACTCTTAACTACAGAGAACAAATAGATGGTAACTAAAAGGAAGGTGAGTGGGGGAGGGAATGGGTGAAATATGTGAAGGGGATTAAGAGTATAGTTATCATGATAAGACTGAGTAATGTATAGAATTGTTGAATCACTATATTTTACACCTGAAACTAATATAACACGGCATCTTAATGACACTGAAATTAAAAAAAAAAACCAAAAAACTCTAAGGAAATGGAGGTACAAAAGGCTAAGTGACCTGTACAATACCTAATTTTGTGTCAGAACTGAAGTAGCTGAACTTCTATTATCAACTTTACATTTCAAGAGTTTCCCTACTTTAATTCTAATTTCTGCTTGTAATGGCATTTTTGACTGCTTTACAACAGAAATGGTAGATAGATTTAATCTCAGCTATTCATTCTATTTGATTGTTAATAGTGAGTGGCTGCTTAGATCACTTGTTAAGAAGGATTCAGAGGCATTTGAGGCTCAGCTAGGTTGGTATGAGATCTGAGCTTGATTATCAATGTCTGCCATGGACAAGGAAGGGAGGAAGCTGTGACACACATGCCTTGCATTTTCTGTCTTGGCTGTGGGATCCTGGGTAAGACGCTGATGACACAGTGAGAACTGTGGCTACTGAAGTTTGTTCTGAGATACAAGAGAAAATAGTTCAGTACTTTAGTGCCACAATAAGAGATAGCATTGGGGAACAAGTTCTGGGCAGATAGCCACTACCTGTTGTCTTACCCAAGTCCTGAGGGAAAAAAGAGGATGGTATTACTAATAACATATTTACACATCTTGGGAGTTTACAAGCATATTTATATTCATTATTTCATTTGATCCTCACAAGGGGCCAGTTATCAATACTGGTATTCGCATATTACAAATAAGGACATTGAGGTTTAGAGAGGGAACATTGGACAGTACACCTCTTTATAAGAGGTGAAAAAGTAGAATGACTTCTTGAGGCTCTGACCATGTTTATTCGTGTTCATTTCCTGTTTATTCATCACAGTATAGGTAGCATGTGTTCTGGAGCTTGATTTCTCATCTTCAAATCCTGCTCCCCTTTCCTTCATTTAAACACATTTTCTGATTATCAAGATAACACATATATACTGGGGAAAACAGGCAAGATGTGGGAAACTGCTGAAAAGAGATTTTTAAATACCCTTCATTTTATAATATATACATTTTTACCTGAATAGGTGAGCTCACATTTGGTGAGCTGTCGACTGGGAATCAGTCATGGTAATGAGGGAAAATATTTTCAAACAGAATATCTGAGGCATGAACCCAGAGGGTGAGGTTGAAAATGCCAGATCTCCGTTGATTGCTGTGAAATTGCCTTTTCTCAGATCTAAAAGCCAAGAGAATTGCCATAATTTTATGCACCTAAGACTACTTTTTGTTGGTGACCCAGTAACACTCCTTTACATGGTACAGCTAATTTAAAATTTAAGCTGATTATAAAGCCAGACAGTCTTCCCCTCTTTAAGTCCAGAGTATTTTGCAGAGATCCTGGAGGATTTCTCTGATGCTAACTTGGTTATCCCATCCCACCCATGTACTCAACTTGGCTGAACCTGGAGTTTGATTTACTCATCAGGTAAAATGTGAAGCCTGTTAAATTATTGAGCATTCATATTCAAAAGCCTTGCCTGTTACCATTTTAACAGGTTCACATGTGTTTTGCAGGCCAGTGTTTTATATGAGGAAACAGATAATTCTTCTGCTTATCATATATCATTGAATCTAAGACATCAATTGTAAGATTCACCACTTTTTTATAGGCCATTAAGAAAATGCTGCCAAATAATTTTAAGAGACTGCCAATTTTAAGATGCATCCCAATTTCAGAGATGTTAAAATATGAAAAACGAGCATCTTAGAACTAATAAAATGTGTAATATATTCTATACTTTGTGAAGAAATTCTTTGGGTACATTTGATCCTTTGAAGCTTGTACAGATTTTTCTTCAGCTTTACACCCTGTGGACAGCCTTCAGTTATGAATTATCTTATTTAGAATGGACCCCTGGCTATGAGGGCACATAATGAACCTTTATCATTATCAGTTCATAAGTGAGAAACCCTGGGAATGATCTCCTGGCACAAGAACTAAACACACCCAGCAGCTAAAAATAGAATTATGTTCTTCACTCCCTTTTGTGATTCTCAGTCATTGGGTGTCACATGGAGATAAACAAGTTGCATGACCCACCCCTCCAGCCCCCAAGACACATGTAAAATGGACAGAAAATAAGCCTTGTTGAATGTATCTAGAGGGATAAGCTATTGGGAGTAATTTCTTTCTTGTCTATGCTGCCAGGGAGAAGAAGATATGAACTGAACTCCCCCTCTCTACTTTACATGACTGTGACGGTTTGTTTCATGCGTGTACCTGATGGGGCTAAGGGATGCCCAGGTAGCAGGTAAACAAGATTTCTGGGTGTATTTGTGAGAGTGTTTTCAGAAGAGCCAACCCTTCATGATAAGTCTCTTTCTATAGATCTCTATAAACTCTCTTGGTTCTGTTTCTCTGGAGAACCTTGACTGAAACATCACTCCAGAGTAGAGAAGATATTACAATACTTGGAGTATAGCATCTTTGGGTATCGGGAGACAAGATGAAGAAAACCTCCCCCTGGGCCTTGGTTTGGAAGATTAGGCTTATCCTGGAATTATGTTGATGTTTCTGGGAGTAAGAGGGTTACACATTGAGAGGCTGTGTTGTGTTGCAATAAATATGCACAACTGTTTATATCTGTGCCCATGCCCTTTGGAATATGACTATACATCTTGTTTCCACCTCTTGAATCTGGCCTGGTTCTGTGACTTGCTTTGACTAATAGAATGTGAAGGAAGTGACAGTGGGCTTATTCTGAGCCTAGACCTCAAGAGGCCTTACACACTGCTACTTGTTCTATTGGTGTCCCTATTGTGGTCATGTGATAAACTTGGGATAGGCTGTTGAAGGATGAGAGGACATATTCCATGTGGAGGAAATATGAATCATTTCAGTTGTCCCAGCTGAGACCCCAGGGATGAGACAGGGTACACCCAGGATTAGCAAGCCTCCTACCTGACCTGCAGCTGACCTCAGATACATGAGGGAACACAGCAAGAACAGAAGATCGCCCAGCTGAGTTCAGTTCAGCTTGCTAACCCATAGACTCCTACACTAATAATTGGTTATTGTTTTAAGATACTTGAATTGTCCTTATGACTCATTATGTTGCAGTAGCAGGATTGAAAAGAGGGGAACCTGATGAAGAGAAGATAGGGAGTGTCCCTCCATCTGGGAGTATTGGCAAAGGCTTGGGAGTTACTACTGGGGATAGTTGGGGTGGGCCTGGGAGCTCCTGACACACTACTGCCTATTGGGTTCTGATGGGATGGAAGGAGCACAGCTGGAGGCTGTTCCCCAAAAACCCATCCTTAGGAGAAGCAAAGAGGGCCCCTTGCAGCTGATTAGATGAGCAAGATGATCGGTGCAAATACCTGGCACCTGCAGTCTTCTTCATAGATCTACTCTTGGGCTACCGGAGAAGTTCTGCCCAGACATACTGGGAAGCAGAAGTGCCTGGGAGGTTGTGTCCCTGGGGGTCACCAGTAGCCAATGACTGGTGAATATGAAAGCCCAGCTCCTTTGTTTGAAGGAGAGATTAACTCAGAGGGGTCATTTACAGTGGGAGCTCCCCCAGAGACCTGAAATCACCCCCTTATATGGTCTTGTCCCCTTCTCTGTCCTGTTTTCCCATTTCTTACCAGTTTCTCCAAGGCCAGGTCCTTAATAAACAACTTACCTTGTCTCAGAGAACTTTGCTTCCAGAGAACTCAACCTAAGATAGATGATTTGGGGGAGAACAAGAGAAATTGGTGTATGAATTACTTTATGCATGTGGCCCTATATACTGGGCATCCGTTTATTCCTAGTTAGCTACAAATAATAGAATTGTACTTATTATTCAAAGCACTTATTACCTGGGAAGTGAGTAGATGGGTAAAGCAACTCTTGGTGCAGTGGGAAAATAGTTTCTGCTCACTTTCTAAGCTCATTCAATATATATTTAAAACATAGCGTATATCTTTCACTTTTTTTTTCAATTCCCAATGCATACTATTTTTAAGCTGTTCTTTGCTTTAGACTTTATTTAATTTTTATGTCAAGAACTGTGGGAAGTTCTGTAGGAAGATACCAAATTTATGATGTAAAGATTGCCAATATTAATGATAATATTAAACCTAAAAACATTATTAAACTCATACAGCCTTAGGTCACAATATTCAGAGCAGCAACAATGAACATGAAAATTAGACCGAAAAGGAGGAAATTACATTATTTTTCGGGAGCAGAGAGGAGCTGGGGCTGACTTCTGCTAAAACAGTCCCAATTAACTCTCCCCATTTAAAGACATCTAGCGAATTCTTAAGAACATTACCCTATAAATAAGATGTTTAAATTAGAGCTCATGAAAAGTGAGAAGATAATGGATTCGAGAAACAGATTTAATCACAGCCTCTATACCTCCTCCACATCTCCCTCAGTATTTCATATGTCAAAGATATGAAGAGGAAAAAACAGAGTTAAGGTCAAGATTTTATTTCAGATTAAAATAAACTAGCTCCTGTAAATGTTGATTCAAACCAAGATAAGGCTCGGTGTTTATATGGTGTCACTGTCAAAAATTGCCATTATCTTATTGTTCTTACGTTAGACACAATGCTTGGTTTATAGCCTTATTTGGTGCTGGTTTGTTTTTGAGCTGATATAAATTTCATATCTCTATGCTTCCCTCCCTACTGAAGAGATGAGGATAAACTTTGTTTTATTCTTGGAAACCTAAGGAATTAATTAAGCAAATACTTCTAGTATTATTCTTCGAGGTGGTAGATAAGGAATTCAGGTAACTGTGGCTCTCCATTGAGTGAAGTCTGCCAAATCAAGTGTAAGCATCACTGCCTATCTGTTACAGTACTTTTTGTTTAATTAGAAAACAAATGTATTCCTCAGCTCTTGCCCTCTAGTCGGGACTATGTGAAATTCTGAAGGAGTAGAGAAGTATTTTAAGCCTTATCCCTCTCCTAAGTGAGCTTACAATTTAGTGAATAACAATGAAAAGATACCACATTGTGGATTCTGGGATAATGTGAATAACAAAAACCATAAAGGGATGGAATACTAAGGTTTATCTTCTGTGCACACTGTGATCGGTAGTAGTGGCCTGGAGTGCTGTGTTAAGTAGGATTCAGAGGTAGTATCTGGTAACTCAGCTTGAGTTACCCTTTTGACTTGCAATGTGTGCTGTGGACAGGAGGAAGTGGTGGCTGGTATGCAAACCTGGGCTGGAAATGGCACTTAATCTGGGCCTTGAAGGATGTGTTGGCTTTAGATGAGAAAAGAAGAGCGTTCCAAGTGAAAGACAGTAGCAAGGATGAAAAATGAACTTACCTGTGTATGGCTCAGTAAAAGGACCAATTTGAGCAGAGCAGAGAGTGAGAGAGTGAGTGAGCGAGAGGACTGTTTTTAAAGAGAAATTAGATAATAGAGGGTCTTGAAAACCAGAAGAAAGAGTTTAGATGTGATATGGTGGGAACTAAAGAGTCCTTGAAAGTTTTACAAATGGGAAGAGAGGCAACCAAAATGTGGCTTAGGGAAGGTGTATCTGGTGATAGTGTGAAGAAGACAAAAATGTAATGGATTTGAAAGCTGAAAGGACCAGCTTGAAAAAATAACCAGCCAAAGGAGTCAAAAGATGTGTCTGAGAGATTTTGAGGGCCACATGAAAAGGTTTGGTGGCTTCCTTTCTACAGAAATGGAAGAACCAGCTCTGAATAGATATCAAAGCAGCATAGGAGAACCTACATCTAGTGGGAAATTCAGGTATCAAAACAATCCTCCAAATCATGGATTTTTTCCCCCCTTTTGGCAATACTCCCGATTCAAGATTTCATATTCAGAGAGAGAAAAGAAACCAATGAATTTACCTTTGGATGCGTGATAGTACAGCAGCTCTCAGATCACGTTCTCTGACCAGCGGCACCAGTACCACTTGGCAGTTTGTGAGAAATGCAGATTCTCTGGCCCCTTCCCAAACCTGTGAATCAGACTCTGGGGGTGGAGCCTCGTAATCTGTTTTAACAACCTCCTCCAGGTGCGTCTGATGCATGCTCGGGTTTGGGAACCACCGCTGTACCAAAGTGCTTCTAAAATTCTAGTGTGCGTCAGAATCACCGGGAGGGCTTGTTAAGGGCAGACTCATGGGCCGCATGGTAGAGGTTCTGACTCAGCTGCTCTGCTGTGTGCTGTCGATGCGTGTGCCTCTCAAGCCCCCAGGTGCTACTGGGGCTGCTGGTCTGGGCTCCAAACTTGGAGGGGTAAGGCTGGCAAGGCCACTGAAGCCTCTTAATGGTGACCTTGATTTGCTGAATGACTCTTTTTCTGCAAAACAGTGAACTTGTTCTCTCTCTTGTTTAAGATGTTCATACATTAAATCTTAGGCATTTGGTGGTGATGGTAGGGGGTGGTAAGAAGGAAGAAAAGCCTCTACTCTGTAACTCAGGTAGATGTAGACTCGTGATCCTTTAGAAATGAGTGTAATTCAAGAAAAGGACTTCTATAAAAGCAGGGGAAGCAACAATTGAAATGAGAAGGGAAAATTTATGTTCTCATAGGATCTCAGTTTTCTTTATTAGCTGTGTGTTGGAGAAGGAAGCCAGGACTGAGGAGGGTGGGAGATCTCTGTCGAGCATTAATGGGTGGAGAATGTGAAGCTCTCCAGGTGCCTTCTTCCTGCAAATACATAAGGAAGAATACGGGTATTGATGTGTACTGGGTCCGATGAAGGTGATTCTCCTTTTAACTCAATTATTTCTTAAACAGTCATGTGAGCCCTGTGGGAACGTGTGAATTTAATGGGTTAGGAATCAGTCTTAGAAAAAATTTGTAATTTGCCCAAATTCAGGAAGCTAATAAGAGAACACCGTGAGGACTCCAGCTACTTCTGCAGGACCCAGAACACTTGTTCCTTCTAATAGGACAGTCTAAACTGCAAATGAGGGTCCGTCCAAGCCAACCTAAACTCTTCTAAATCTACTGTGCTCCTAAGAATATTACTCTTTGCCTTGTACTCAAAATAGTAACCCAGGGATCAAAGTGAATTCCTTCTTATTGGAGAGCCTTCTGATTCTAGGTCCTACAGGGGACAGAAGCACAATGGAAATACCAAGGTTGCAATAGTAAAGGTGAAAAATTAAAGCTCACTCCAGCCTCAGTGTCCTCAGCTGTAAAATAGGAATGATAATATCTCACAGGGTATGTCTGGGACATAAGAAAAATGCATTAAACAATGGGTATTTTTTATTATTGAGGTATATTTGACATAACACATATTATCTTCAGGTGTACAAATGATTCAATATTTGTATACATCCTGAAATGATCACCACAAGAAGTCTAGTTAACATCCATACATGATTACAAGGTTTTTTTCTTATGATGAGAAATTTTAAGATCTTTCAGCAACTTTCAGATATGCAATATAGTATTACTAATTATAGTCGCCATGCTATACATTATGTCCCCGTGACTTATTTATTTATAACTGGAAGTTTGTGCCTTTTGACCACTTTCACCCATTTTCCCATCCCTACCCCCCACCTCTGGCAACCACCAATCTGTTCTCTGTGTCTATGAGCTTGGTTACTTTGTGTTTTGTTTTAGATTCCACATATAAATGAGATCATACTGTATTTATCTTTCCCTGCCTGACTTACTTCACTTAAGATAATGACCTCAAGGTTCATCCATGTTGTCACAAAGGGCAAGATTTAACAGTGGGTATTATTGTCCTTATGTTTATTTGTTATGGTAATGAATAGGTTGTTTAGTTGAAAGATCTAGGCAGACTGTAACTTGATATAAAAACATAAGAAATATTATATAGAATTAGGGAAAAATTTGGTGAATGTAGGAGACAGAATGATGCCACCCCACACCAAGGATAGGTCTACCTTGGAATGTATGAATGTTTCCTTGTTTGAAACAAGGATCTTTGCAGATGTGATTAAATCAAGGACCTTGAGATCATCCTGTATTATCTGGATGAACCCCAAATCTGGTGAAATGTGTCCTTTAAAAGACATGCAGAGGAGAAGACAGACACAGTGGAGAAGGTCACATGAAGTCAGAGGCTGAAATTAGAGTGATGTGGCCACAAGCCAAGGAAGCCAAGGATTCCCAGGAGCCACACAAAGTGGAAGAGACAGGAAGGATTCGTCTCTAGAGCCTTCAGAGGAACTATGGCTTTGTCAACACTTTGATTTTGAACTTCAGGTCTCCAGAAGTAAGAGAGAATAAATTTCTGTTATCTTAAGCCACCTAGTTTGTGATCATTTGTTACATCAGCCACAGGAAACAAATACAGTGAGTGAAAGGGATTGAGAGCATTTTGTTTCCTTCCTATAGAATTAGGAGCTGGTGTCCAGACAACTCTTTAAAGTAGGCAGAACTTGTCTTTGGCATATTTCCATCTTCCTAGGTGTTGTGGTGGTAATGTGGATGAAATTTCTTTTCTACTCTCTCCAGACCTCCTTTTTTCTACCAGCACCTATATTCGAGACTTCTGTTAAATATTTTTCTTCTACATCAAGAATCACTTTGTTATTTCCCAGTCTTTTAAGTAGAAGAAAATGCCTGCACATGTCAGTAGTAATGCATGCCACACCTACAGCTCTGCCTCAGTTTGGTTCCCTAGAAGCAGAGGCTGAGATGGGGATTTTTGCCCAAGTGATTTATTATCTCAGGACATAATAAATGATCTCAGAAGAAAGGAGAGGGAGAAGTAGAACAGGGCAGGAGAAAGTAAGCAAAAGATGTGGGTTTATGTGTATTTTAACTTTGGCCTGATTCCACCCAGCATAAATGACACTAATTTTTTTTAATTAATAGACTTTATTTCTTAGAGTAGCTTTTAGTTCACAGCAAAATTGAGCAGAGAGTACAGAGAGTTCCCATATAATCCCTATCCTCAAACACGTAGAACCTCCCCCACTATTGGCATCCTGGATCACAGTGGTACTTTTGTTAAAACTGATGAACCTACATTGACATATCATTATCACACAAAGTCCATAGTTTAAATTACAGTTCACTCTCAGTGTTGTACATTCTATGGATTTTGACAAATATATAATGACAGGTATCCACCATTGTATCATACAAAATAGATTTGCTGCCCTAGAAATCATCTGTGATCTACCTATTCATCTCGCCCTCCCTCTGAACCCCTGGCAACCACTTTTTTTTTTTTTTTTACTATTTCTGCAGTTTTGCCTTTTCCAGAATGCCAGGTAGTTGAAATAATATATTATGTAGTCTTTTAAGATTGGTTTCTTTTACTTAGTAATATGCATTTAGATTCTCTCCATATCTTTTAATGGCTTGATAGCTTATTTCTTTTTAGTGCTGAATAATATTCCATTGCCTGGCTGTACAACAGTTTGTTTATCCATTCACCTACTGAAGTACATCTTGGTTGCTTCCAAGTTTGAGCAATTGTGAATGAAGATGCTATAAACATCCATGTGCAGGTTTTTGTGTAAACATAACTTTTCACGCCATTTGGGTAAATATCAAGAAGTGTGATTGCATGATCACATGGTAAGAGTTTATTTTTGTAAGAAACTACTAACCTGTCTTCCAAAGTGGCTGTACCATTTTTGTACTGTCACCAGCAATGAATGAGGGTTCCTGTTGCTCTACATCCTTACCAGCATTTGGTATTGTCAGCCTTTGGGATTTTCACCATTCAAATAGATGTGTAGTGGTATGTCATTATGGTTTTATTTTTTTTTTTCTAAGATTTTATTTATTTATTTGAGAGAGAGAGACACGACATGAGTGGGAGGGGCAAAGGGAAAGGGAGAAAGAATCTCAAGTAGACACCACACTCAGTGTGGAGCCTGACGTGGGGCTCAATCCCAGGACCCTGAGATCATGACCTGAGCTGAAACCAAGAGTTGGATGCTTAACTGACTGTGCCACCCAAGTGCCCCTCATTATGGTTTTAATTTGTAATCCACTAATGACATATGATGAACGTCTTTTCATATACTTCTCATCTGTATATCTTCTTTGGTGAACTGCCTGTTCAGGTCTTTTGCCCATTTTTAAAAAATTTTTATTCTTACGTTAATCACCATACATTACATCATTAGCTTTTGATGTAATGCTCCATGATTAATTAACTGTTTGTGCATAACACCCAGTGTTCCATGCAGAACGTGCCCTCTTTAATACGCATCACCAGGCTAACCCATCCTGCCACCCCCCTCCCCTATAGAACCCTCAGTTTGTTTTTCAGAGTCCATCGTCTCTCATGGTTTGTCTACCCCTCCGATTTCCCCCCCTTCATTCTTCCACTCCTGCTATCTTCTTCTTTTTTTTTTTTCCTTAACATATATTGCATTATTTGTTTCAGAGGTACAGATCTGTGATTCAACAGTCTTACACAATTCACAGCACGCACCATAGCACATACCCTCCCCAAAGTCTATCACCCAGTCACCCCATCCCTCCCACCCTCCCCCTTCCAGCAAGCCTCAGTTTGTTTGCTGAGATTAAGAATTCCTCATATCAGTGAGGTCATATGACACATGTCTTTCTCTGATTGACTTATTTCACTCAGCATAATACCCTCCAGTTCCATCCACGTTGTTGCAAATGGCAAGATCTCATTCCTTTTGATGGCTGCATAATATTCCATAGTATATATATACCACTTCTTCTTTATCCATTCATCTGTCAATGGACATCTTGGCTCTTTCCAGAGTTTGGCTGTTGTGGACATTGCTGCTATAAACATCGGGGTGCACATACCCCTTCGAATCCCTACATTTGTATCTTTGGGGTAAATACCCAGTAGTGCAATTGCTGGGTCGTAGGGTAGCTCTAATTTTCAACTTTTTGAGGAACCTCCATACTGTTTTCCAGAGTGGTTGCACCAGTTTGCATTCCCACCAACAGTGGAGGAGGGTTCCCCTTTCCCCACATCCCCGCCAACATCTATCATTTCCTGACTTGTTAATTTTAGTCATTCTGACTGGTCTGAGGTGGTATCTCATTGAGGTTTTGATTTGGATTACCCTGATGCCGAGTGATGTTGGGCAATTTTTCATGTGTCTGTTGGCCATTTGGATGTCTTCTTTGGAAAGATGTCTGTTCATGTCTTCTGCCCATTTCTTGATTGGATCATTTGTTCTTTGGGTGTGGAGCTTAAGAAGTTCTTTATAGATTTTGGATACTAGCCCTTTATCTGATATGTCATTTGCAAATATCTTCTCCCATTCTGTCGGTTGTCTTTTGGTTTTGTTGACTGTTTCTTTTGCTGTGCAAAAGCTTTTTATCTTGATGAAGTCCCAATAGTTCATTTTTGCCCTTGCTTCCCTTGCCTTTGGTGATGGTTCTAGGAAGAAGTTGCGGCGGCTGAGGTTGAAGAGGTTGCTGCCTGTGTTCTCCTTTAGGATTTTGAGGGACTCCTGTCTCACATTGAAGTCTTTCAACCATTTTGAGCCTATTTTTGTGTGTGGTGTAAGGAAATGGTCCAGTTTCATTTTTCTGCACATGGCTGTCCAATTTTCCCAACACCATTTGTTGAAGAGAGTGTCTTTTTTCCACTGGACATTCTTTCCTGCTTTGTCAAAGATGAGTTGACCATAGAGTTGCGGGTCCATTTCTGGGCTCTCTATTCTGTTCCATTGATCTATGTGTCTGTTTTTGTGCCAGTACCATACTGTCTTGATAATGACAGCTTTGTAATAGAGCTGGAAGTCCGGAATTGTGATGCCGCCAGCTTTGCTTTTCTTTTTCAACATTCCTCTGGCTATTCGGGGTCTTTTCTGGTTCCATACAAATTTTAGGATGAGTTGTTCCATTTCTTTGAAAAAAGTGGATGGTATTTTGATGGGGATTGCATTGAATGTGTAGATTGCTCTAGGTAGCATTGATATCTTCACAATATTTGTTCTTCCAATCCATGAGCATGGAACGTTTTTCCATTTCTTTGTGTCTTCCTCATTTCTTTCATGAGTATTTTATAGTTTTCTGAGTACAGATCCTTTGCCTCTTTGGTTAGATTTATTCCTAGGTATCTTAAGGTTATGGGTGTGATTGTAAATGGGATCAACTCCTTAATTTCTCTTTCTACTGTCTTGTTGTTTGTATATAGGAATGCCACTGATTTCTGTGCATTGATTTTCTATCCTGCCACTTTACTGAATTCCTGTATGAGTTCTAGCAGTTTTGGGGTGGAGTCTTTGGGTTTTCCACATAAAGTATCATATCATCTGCAAACTGTGAGAGTTTGATTTCTTTGCCGATTTGGATGCCTTTGATTTCTTTTTGTTGTCTGATTGCTGTGGCTAGGACTTCTAGTACTATGTTGAATAGCAGTGGTGATAGTGGACATTCCTGCCACATTACTGACCTTAGGGGAAAAGCTCTCAGTTTTTCCCCATTGAGAATGATATTTGCTGTAGGTTTTTCATAGATGGCTTTTAAGATATTGAGGTATGTACCCTCTATCCCTATACTCTGAAGAGATTTGATGAAGAAAGGATGCTGTACTTTGTCAAATGCTTTTTCTGCATCTACTGAGAGGATCATATGATTCTTGTTCTTTCTTTTGTTAATGTATTTTATCACGTTGATTGATTTCCAGATGTTGAACCAACCTTGCAGCCCAGGGATAAATCCCACTTGGTCATGGTGAATAATCCTTTTAATGTACTGTTGGATCCTATTGGCTAGTATTTTGGTGAGAATTGTTGCATCCATGTTCATGAAGGATATTGGTCTATAATTCTCCTTTTTGATGGAGTCTTTGTCTGGTTTTGGGATCAAGGTAATGGTGGCCTCATAAAATGAGTTTGGAAGTTTTCCATTTTTATTTTTTGGAACAGTTTCAGAAGAATAGGTATTAATTCTTCTTGAAATGTTTGGTAGAATTCCCCTGGGAAGCCATCTGGCCCTGGGCTTTTGTTTATTGGGAGATTTCTGATGACTGCTTCAATTTCCTTGGTGGTTATAGGTCTGTTCAGGTTTTCTATTTCTTCCTGGTTCAGTTTTGGTAGTTGATACATCTCTAGGAATGCCTCCATTTCTTCCAGGTTATCTAATTTGCTGGCATAGAGTTGCTCATAATATGTTCTTATAATTGTTTGTATTTCTTTGGTGTTGGTTGTGATCTCTCCTCTTTCATTCATGATTTTGTTGATTTGGGTCGTATCTCTTTCTTTTTGATAAGTCTGGCCAGGGGTTTATCAATCTTGTTAATTCTTTCAAAGAACCAGGTCCTAGTTTCATTGATCTTTTGGTTTCTGCTGTTCTTTTGGTTTCTATTTCATTGATTTCTGCTCTGATCTTTATTATTTCTCTTCTCCTGCTGGGTTTAGGCTTTATTTGCTGTTCTTTCTTCAGCTCCTTTAGGTGTAGGGTTAGGTTATGTATTTGAGACCTTTCTTGTTTCTTGAGAAAGGCTTGTATTGCTATATACTTTCCTCTTAGGACTGCCTTTGCTGCATCCCAAAGATTTTGAACAGTTGTGTTTTCATTTTCATTGTTTTCCGTGAATTTTTTTAATTCTTCTTTAATTTCCTGGTTGACCCATTCATTTTTTAGTAGGATGCTCTTTAGCCTCCACATATTTGAGTTCTTTCCAACTTTCCTCTTGTGACTGAGTTCTAGTTTAAAGCATTGTGGTCTGAAAATATGCAGGGAATGATCCCAATCTTTTGGTACTGGTTGACACCTGATTTGTGACCTAGGATGTGATCTATTCTGGAGAATGTTCCATGGGCACTAGAGAAGAATGTGTATTCCTTTGCTTTGGGATGGAATGTTCTGAATATGTCTGTGGAGTCCATTTGGTCCAGTGTGTCATTTAAAGTCTTTATTTCCTTGTTGATCTTTTGCTTAGATGATCTGTCCATTTCAGTGAGGGGGGTGTTAAAGTCCCCCCCTATTATTGTTTTGTTGTTGATGTGTTTCTTTGCTTTTGTTATTAATTGGCTTATCTAATTGGCTGCTCCCATGCTAGGGGCATAGATATTTACAATTGTTAGATCTTCTTATTGGATAGACCCTTTAAGTAGGATGTATTGTCCTTCCTCATCTCTTATTACAGTCTTTGGTTTAAAATCTAATTTGTCTGATATAAGGATTGCCACCAGCTTTCTTTTGGTGTCCATTAGCATGGTAAATGGTTTTCCACCCCCTCACTTTCAATCTGGGGCTGTCTTTGGGTCGAAAATGAGTCTCTTGCAGACAGCATATCGACGGGTCTTGTTTTTTAATCCAATCTGATAGCCTGTGTCTTTTGATTGGGGCATTTAGCCCTTTTACATTCAGGGTAACTATTGAAAGATAGGAATTTAGTGCCATTGCATTGCCTGTAAGGTGACTGTTACTGTATATTGTCTGTGTTCCTTTCTGGTCTATGTTGCCATTAGGCTCTCTCTTTGCTTAGAGGACCCCTTTCATTATTGCTTGTAGGGCTGGTTTTGTGTTTGCAAATTCCTTTAGTTTTTGTTTGTCCTGGAAGCTTTTTATCTCTCCTTCAATTTTCAATGACAGCCTAGCTGGGTAGAGTATTCTTGGCTGCATATTTTTCTCGTTTAGTGCTCTGAATATATCCTGCCAGTCCTTTCTGGCCTGCCAGGTCTCTGTGGATAGGTCTGTTGCCAATCTAATGTTTCTATCATTGTATGTTACAGATCTCTTCTCCTGAGCTGCTTTCAGGATTTTCTCTTTGTCTATGAGACTCGTAAGTTTTACTATTAGATGTCATGTTGTTGACCTATTTTTATTGATTTTGAGAGGGGTTCTCTGTGCTTCCTGGATTTTGATGCCTGTTTCCTTCCCCAAATTAGGGAAGTTCTCTGCTATAATTTGCTCCAATATACCTTCTGCCCCTCTCTCTCTTTCTTCTTCTTCTGGGATCCCAAATTCTAATTTTGTTTCGTCTTATGGTATCGCTTATCTCTCGAATTCTGCCCTTGTGATCCAGTAGTTGTTTATCTCTCTCTTTCTCAGCTTCTTTATTTTCCATCATTTGGTCTTCTATATCACTGATTCTCTCTTCTGCCTCATTATCCTAGCAGTTAGCACCCCCATTTTTGATTGCACCTCATTAATAGCCTTTTTAATTTCAACTTGGTTAGATTTTAGTTCTTTTATTTCTCCAGGAAGGGTTTCTCTAATAACTTCCATGCTTTTTTCAAGCCCAGCTAGTATCTTTAAAATCATGATTCTGAACTCTAGGTCCGACATTGTACTAATGTCCGTATTGAGTAGGTCCCTGGCAGTCGGTACTACCTCTTGTTCTTTTTGTTGAGGTGATTTTTTCCATCTTGTCATTTTGTCCAGAGGAGAATAAATGAATGAGAGAACAAAATGCTAACAGGGTAAGAACGTCCCCAGAAAATATACTCTAAACAAATCAGCAAAGACCTGAAGCCAGGGTAAAAGAAAGGGAAAGAAAAAAAAAGAAAAAGAAAAAGATAAAAATAAAAACAGAACAACAACAACAAAAAAACAGAATATGATCAAATATGATCAGGCTGGTGCACAGATCAGTGCCACAGACTAGATTTGGGGTGTATTTTGGTCTGTTAGAAGAAAGTGCCTCCCAAAATTTTAAAGAAAGAAAAACTTATATATGTACAAAAATAAGGGTTGATATGATGAAGGGATGGAATATGACTGTAAAGATGAAAATTATAAAAATTTTTATAAAAGGAATTCATAAGAAGTTGTTTGAAAAAAGAAAGAAGAGGATTTAAAAAAAGAAAAAAGGGGAGAGAATGTGATTAGTCAGGAGACTAAAACAATGCCATACACTAGAGATTTAGGGTATATTTTGATCTGTTAGAAGAAACTATCTCAAAATTTTAAAGAGAGAAGAACTTATATATATATGCGAAAAATACGGTAACTACTATGAAGGGATAGAATATGACTCTAAAAATGCAAAATAAAAATGTTTTTTAAAGAAGGATTGATAAGATGTTGGCTGAAAAAGGGAAAAAGAAAAATTCAAAAAGAAAAAAAGACAGTTAAAAAAAAATTAACTTTGAAAGACTACAGAATCATGGTAAAAAAGCCATGAATTCTATGTGCAGTGTTCCCCTAGCGCTGGAGTTCTGCCATTCTCTTTGATGGGTAAACTTGGTCTTGGCTGGCTGTTCTTGCTGATCTTCTGGGGGAGGGGCCTGTTGCCGTGGTTCCCAAATGTCTTTGCCAGAGGCGGAATAGCCCCGCCCTTGCCTGGTCCAGGGTAAGTAATCTGCCGGGGTTTGCTCTCGGGAACTTTTGTTCCCTGCAAGCTTTCCATACAGCTTTGGAGGATGAGTGAAAATGGCGGCCTCCCAATCTCTGCCCTGCAGGAGCCGAGAACTTGGGGCCCGCTCCTCGGTTTGCCCCCAGAGAAAAGCAGTCAATCACTCCCATCTCCTCGGTCTCCGGCCGCACTCCATGCTCACCCGGCCTGTGACCAAGTGTTTCTATCTCTGGCACCTGACTCGGTGTGGAGTCTCCAATCCCAGCAGATCCCTGCAGTGCACTCCCATGCCACTCCTCCTGGGGGAGGGAGGGAAGTCTCCCTGGATCTGCTGCTTGTTGGGTCCCTGATGGAGGAGCAGTGGCCCGACTGTGCTCCGAATCACGGTTTATGACAACCCCGAGCTGAGAGCCCACTCCTCAGCTCCATCTCTGCAGCCGGCTTCCCCGCTCTGATACCTGGGAGCTCTGCCACACTGAGGCACCTCCGGTCTTTCTGTGACCCCGAGGGTCCTGAGACCACACTGTCCCACGAGGGTTCCACCCCCGCTTAACCACTGGAGCAACGTCCCTCAGCGGAGCCGACTTCTAAAAGTTCCGATTTTGTGTTCCGCTGCTCTATCACTTGCCAGTAGCGGCTGACAGAGGCCCCCTCCCCAGCTGTCTATCTTCCCAAATATTGCCTTGGATTCACTTCTCCACATGTCCTACCTTCCAGAAAGTGGTCACTTTTCTGTTCAGAGAGTTGCTGCTATTCCTTTCTTCCATCTCCTGTTGAGTTTGTAGGTGTTCAGAATGGTTTGATCCCTAACCAGCTGAATTCCTGGGACCAGATGAAATCCAGGTCTCCTACTTCTCCACCATCTTGCTCCTCCCCCCTGCCCATTTTTAAATTTTTTTAAAGAATACTTTGTATATTTTTAGGGGTGCCTGGCTGGCTCAGTCAGTGGAGCATGCAATTATTGATCTCCGGGTTGAGTTCAAGTCCCATGTTGGGTGTAGCGATTGCTTAAGAATAAAATCTTTAAAAAACATAGTATTTTGTATATTTTGGATAACAGTCCTTTATTAGATGTGTCTTTCATAAATATTTTTGCCCAGCCTGTGCCTTTCATCTCTGTTGCTGGAGACACTAGAGTTTTTTGCACCGAGATTTAAGATAGCAATGCTGTTATACTTATCCCTCCAGTGGGCCACAGTCAGTCACTTGCAACAGCAAAGGGCAATTCTCTTGGGAAGTTCTTCTAAATGGGTATCTGTATCTGCCATCAAAAAGGACTGATGGCATAAAGTGATGGGTGACATAATCTGGAAAAAAGCATTTGAACTCCATGTGAATGGATGGTGAAGGTTAGAACTTCCCAAATACTCCATTTATTTAAATAAAACCATTCATACTTTAACTTAACACTGCTTAATGGTTGAATCTTCAGGTAATCCAGAAAGATTTATTAGCCAAGTTCTTTCCATCATCCTTTCTGTTGTGTCCATCCATTTATTAATATACAAATATTAATTGAGCGCCTGTTATTTTCCAGGCACTGTTATTTTCCAAGTCATATGTTTGACCTTCAGTAATCAGCAAACCTAGAACCATTACATGCTCTCAAACATTCTGTAGTCTAGAAAGGGCGGGAGATAAACTATCAGATAATAATCCTACTGAGTGGTTAATTATATGCTGAAACAAGAGCTCCAAAGGAGAAATAATCATTTTGAGGTTAAGCTCTAGAAGATGGAGTTAACAGATGCTTTCTCTCAGGAATGGACACTTACATTGATATGAAGGATAAATAGGAGTTTTTAAGTGAGGAGATCATGTGATCTCACATTTGGATTTGGGATGTAAGAACATTGCTCTGTGATGTAGAGAGAGATGGAGAAGAGCAGAGAAGCAGAGGTAATGTGGCATAACATCTAGGTATCAGATGACTGTAGTTGGTCTACAATGATGGCATTGACCATAAAAAAGAGAGAGAGAATTATTTAAGATTTATAAAAGAGATAAAATCTACAGAGCTTGGTAATGAATTAGCTATTGAGATGAGAGGTAGGTAAGTGTTCAGAATAATTCCCAGGTTTCTGGCTTCTTTGACAGGAAGAATGGTGACACTTTTCCTTGAGATAGAAAACTCAGAGGGAAGACCAGCTTTAAGAGGCAGGCCTGGGTTATTAGCCTGGGCCATGGATTTAGCATGAGTCATATTGACTTTGAGGAGACTCTGAGTGAGATAACTGAGCTAGACCTTGGAGATCTTCGAGAGAGGTTAAATTTTGTGACACATCTATGTATACATGTTATTTGAAACCAGGGGCATAGGGAGATAATAGCAAGGACTATGTTTACAGAAATGCCCATGGTTAATGATCTCCTAATGACAAGGATCCTATGAATGAGATAGAAATGGAGGGATAAGAGAGTAAGGAGGAAACCCAGGGAAGCCTGATATTGTGGAATTCAAAGCAATCGAGGTATCAAAAAGCACTGAATCCAGTGCCCATTATTGGCACCCAGTGGTACTTTTGTTAAAATCGATGAACCTACACTGACACATCATTATCACACAAAGTCCATAGTTTACATTACAGTTCACTCTCACTGTTGTACTTTCTATGGACTGTACAAATGAGATGGGCCCTGAAATATGTTCAGTGGATGTAGAGACATGGAGGTTGATGAAGTGAGGGTGAGAGAAGACAGACTGAATTAGACTGAAGAGTAGACAAATAGAAAGGAATAGAGAAAATTCTTTTGAAAAGCTTTCGTGTACTGGAGTTTTAGGTACCTTTTAAATTAATAGCAAATAATTCTGACCACCAGCCTAATACAGGGTCTCAATTAAGTGTTATGAATGGCTTAAAGTATGAGGTAGTATCTTTGTGCTCAAAAAAAATGCAATTTAGTTTTGAACATAAGACATGCACCCTTTATGAGAATATAGTAAGAATTCATGAAGAGATGAAAGAAAATATTTACTGAGCCTTTACATTTCAGACATATTTTATTTAGTACAAATAACCTTGTGGATTAGGTAGTCAGCATATTTGTGTTATAAAAGGGGTACATGTTTGATGTGAATAATTTTAGAAAACCTAGGTAAGGAAATGAAAAAAAAATACTACCTCTTATATAGATATAAACATATTTTGATGTATTTCCTTTTGATCATGTTCTCAGAGAATTTAAGTCGTTTTCACAGTGCCACTCAACTGTAAGTTGAGAAATCAGAATTTGAGCATTATTCTGTTTGCTTTTAAAATTTCTATTTTCTCCTCCAACTCTACTGCCTGATAGAGGCATTCATAAATGTAAGAATGCCTGCTCTACAAATTGCATAAATTAGACATTCCTAAGAGAGAGGAGAATTTTGGATTCGGAGTGTCAAATATATTTCACACAGCAACTGGAGTTTGAGCTAGGTCTTAAAAGACAAATAGGATTTAGATTGGGGTCAGCAAACTACAGCCCTCAGGCCAAATCCAGCCCACCACCTATTTGTGCATGGTCCATGAGCAAATAATGATTTTTACAACCTTAAGTGTAAATGTAAGCAAGACTCTTAACCCTTCAGCAAGAATAGTTGTGCTTCTTGGTCCACAAAACCTAAAATATTTACAATCTGGCTTTGTACAGAAAAAGCTTGCTGATCTCTGACTTAGAGAAATATGTGGGGAGTGGGGCCCCAGATGAGGACAATGACATTAGCCTAAGTCTAAAGGAAGAAAAGACAAGGACCATTCCAGGGAAAGGGAGTGAACTAACTGGGAAACCATGTGAGGGACCTGTCTACTCTGGTTAGGTTCTAGAATGCCTTCATTACCAGGCAAAGAATTGGGGTCAATACATTGCTACATAAATGTTTGCATAGTTATCTCCCTAGCTAGATTTTGAGGTTCTTCTGGGCCACAATCATATTTTTCTTATCTGTGCACCCTCAAATAGTCTCACACACGTGGCTGGTCACAGACTACCAGCTCAACAAATGCTAACTGGTAAATAACCTCACGCATGTAGGCAGCTAGTTAGAACCAAGCTTTTAATCATTACTAGAGTAGAGTTTTGCTTCCCTTTCCATGAGAGGATCTATTGTTATCAGTAATCATACACTGGCAGTCATGGCTTTCCCTCAAATACAGCACTCTGAGGGACAACGAAGTGCATCCTTCACTTGCAGCAAATGGTGGGAGGATGGGAGAAAGCAGAATTCCCCAGCAGGCTCTTGTGCCTGATACACACCTAACTGTGATACTGACAAGCCAAAGGTTGGGCAATTGGCATGGGCAAGTGTGATCTTCTAGCTGGATTATGCTATTGTAAATAAGATGGCCATGCCCACGTTGGAAAGAAGCATGTTCAGCTGCAATAAATTCTGTTTGGAGCCCAAAGTTGAGCCCGGAGACCCAGAGTGGCATAATCAAGGTCATGATTGATGAGATGTCAGCAACACTGAGACACAGCGTGTGAGGCATCCAGTCACTGAGGGTTTGTCATAATGTCACAGCTCCTGCTGCAGACTGATAGCTGGGATGCAGGAATGAGCGGGAGTGAGGGATGAGCCTGACAAGGCCATCCCCACCCCCAGTGCCCTGTGAGTGCTGGGAGGAAGGCAGCAGGCATCTGCCATTGGGAAAGACAAAATGGAGCCACACAGGGGAAAGCAGCATGAGGTGGGGGAAAGTGGCACATTCCCGACGCAAGGAGAGGAAGAACAGGTGCCCTGAGGAAGGTTGTCACTGCTCCTGGGCTCTGGCATCCTGCCTCTCTGCAGAGCTGCACGCACGCTGCCCTCTTGGCAGCCACACAACCACCACCGTGAAGCATTCTGTCCCCTCGCAGCTCTGCTTTCTGAAGGACTAGAGGGCCTCCAGGAGGCAAGATAAACCTACACGTGGCAGCATTGTTTTCCAGGAGAGGGGAATGCATTTTACCTCTACACAAAGTGGTTTTTAAGATCCTTGCCCTAACCTCCAATGCCGCTGTTAAGGATTGACTTGCTAGCAAAAGCCTTCCTCTTGGCATTTGCAAGTCATGGATTGTTCTATGTTCTCTCTCCTCTGCCAAATTTGTCTCCTCTGAGGCTCTCTGGGAGGGTATTTGTAACTCACAGTTCAGTTCGAGGAAGGAAAAAAAAGGAAGACAATTCCCCAAAGCAATCATGTTTTTAAAAATATTATTATGTAAATCAAAGTGTTATGTCTCTAAATTCATTAGGCATATTGGAGGGTTAGTCAGCCTGGACGACTGCATGGAAATTGTCAGAGGTATTTCCCTTCTGAAGACTGGTTCTTGACATTTACTTCTGCTCTGCTCCTCTGCCCAGCGCACTTCCTCTGCGAGGGAGTTGCTACCAAGGAAGGGGCTTATCAGAATCACAGAGGGAGAGCTCCCGCTGACAATATGTAACTTCTGGTATGTACCTTCTTGTAATGGCATGCCCCTTTCAACTCCTCCCAGGCCTCCGAGGAATCCCCAAGTGTAGTCCAAACCAGTACCAGATCAGCAATGAAGGAAATTGAAGCCACCAAAACAAAGTGTCTTTGTGAGGGTTTCACAGTCATTTCTCAGGTCTGGGACTCCATGAAGTAAACATGAGGAAAGTCAAGACGCTGTTTGAAATTTGCAAGTATGCAAAGACTTCTGGCTTCATTCAGAGAGCAGTGAGGCCATATAGGTCTTCAAAGGTGTCTGAACCCTCCCATGTACCAGAGGGGGCCAGCCAAGGAAACTTCAAGGGGCTGTAAGCATCTGTGGGGGCCTGTGCCTTAGGAAACCAGGCTGTCAGCTGAGTCTTCCAAGGATGGACATTCATCGTCCAAACTGGTTTGTTTTCCTTCCAGTACTCTTATTTTATTAAGGTGTAATTTACATACAATACACAGATGTTTAAGTATATGTATCAAAGAACTTTGACAAGTATGTACATCCATGGTACCCTCTGCCCATCAAGATTCAGAACAAGGTGCAGATACACTCATCACTTCAACAAATTCCCTCATGCCCTTTTGCTTTAATGTCCCACCCATCACAGGACACCACTGATCTACTTTCCAACTGTCAGATGAGTTTGCACTTTTTAGAGTGTCATATAAATGAAATGATACAGGATACAGTCTTTTTGGTCTGGCTTTGTTTGCTCAGAACAATGTTTTCGATGTTCATCCATGTAGTAGTATGTTATCAGTAGTATTAGTAGGATGTTCCTTTGTCGAGCAGCATCCCATTGTAGGACTATACCACGATTTGTTTCTGTATTCATTGGTTGATAGATATTTGTGGCTCTTAAGAATACAACTGCAATGAATATTCTTATACATTTCTTTGGATAGCTATATGCTATCATTTCTCTTGGGTAAATCCGTAGATGTGAAATTTCTGAGTTGTAGGGTAGGTAAATGAATTTAACATTATTGGAACTACCAAACAATTTTGCAAAGGAGTAGTACTATTTTTCACTCCTTAGAGAGGCATCTGAGTGTTCCAGTTTCTCCACATCCTTCCAGTCCTTGATATTACTCTCTTGATTACTCTAGCTATTGTAGCAGGTGAGAAGTAGTATTTCTTTGTGGCTAAGCTTTTTCAAAGCAGTGGTTTTCCTGGGGACCTAGTGCTGAATTCTAAAGAAGCCTTAGTTGGGTGGTGAGAGGCAGGAATTGAAATAGGAGAAAGGTTTCTATTTAGAGTCAGTCTGTATATTTCCATTTTAAAAAGAAAACCTCCATGGGCGCCTGGGTGGCTCAGATGGTTAAGCGTCTGCCTTTGGCTCAGGTCATGATCCCAGGGTCCTGGGATTGAGTCCCACATCAGGCTCCCTGCTCAGCAGGGAGCTTGCTTCTCCCTCTGACCCTCTCCCCTCTCATGCTGTTTCTCTCTCGCTCGCTCTCTAAAAAATAAATAAAATCTTTAAAAAAAATAAAAAGAAAACCTCCAAGCAGCAGTCTGAGTTCAAAATTCCTCCCCACAAGTCTCAGTTTCCTTACCAGCTGTTTATAAATATTTACCTTCACATTTTTTAATGATGACAATGTATACAGCACAAATACCAGACACTTTAAAGTACAAATATTCATCACAGAGGTTGCCAGTTGTTTTTATAAAAGTAGGACACAGAGAACTCTGTCTGGCTCCACGTAGAGGTCTATGGAAAATGTTTCTGGATATATAAGTGGATAAAAACAGATACCCTGGAGAATAAATGTTCATGGTTTGAGTTCTTTCTCTGCTAGGGGTGTGATTTAAGATAAGTTATTTTGCCTCTCTAATGGACCATAATATCCTCCTTCGTATACTGCTGGAATAATACATCTACCTCCTGGAGTTGTTTTGAGTATTAGATGACACGGTGCATTGAAAACATGAAGGCCATTTTCTGGCACATGGGAATGTATAATAAATACAAAACATTCAAAAAACAAATTTCCAAAAAAGATTTCCCCTCTCTCATCCTCCTTTTCTCCATTCAACACAACTGAAAAGCTGGTTTGGTATCTTTAGGGCCACACAAAATTAATATGCTGGGTCTAAGGGTCAATAGGCAGTTGGTACATGACATCATTTCGGGCTTCTAAAGAAACTCTCTCTGAAGGAATAAATCTCTGGAGGACAGGATCTGGAGAGATTTGTGAAGCCCTTGACATTTCATGCAGAATAGTGTAAAGCTCTGAAATTGTATTGAAAAGTGCATAAAGATATTTTTTTCTAGTATGCATAGCTTGCAACAGAATCTCAACAGGACTCAACAGAACCCTTTGGAGTCACTGGAAATGGCCATAGTGGGGTATGGATCAGGCTTTGGGAAAAAAGAAGGTTAGGACTGAGTTTCAGCTCTACCACTTACCAACTAATTGTCCCTGAATAAGTTGCTCAATTACTCTAAATTTCAGTTTCCACATCTTTAAGATGAAAATAATAATAGTTTGTACCTTACAGGATTACTGAGATGAATAAAAGAATGATATGATTGGCACCCAGGAACGGGCACCCAGTAAGTGCCAAATAAATGTTAGCTCCTTCTCCTTCACTGATGTAGTTTCTTAATGATAGAAGTCCCCCTGATGCCCTCTTTTTTCCCCCATTCAGTGCTAAGTAGGCTTAGTCTCCTTATTAAATTGCAAATGACTTTGGGAATGGTAATATATCAAACTTGAGCTTCTTTAGTCATTCTCACCTTAGTATGAATGCATCACCTTGTTTCTTTAAAACAGAATTCTTGTATCAGGTACCAACAGACCACAGAAGAAAAAAGATAAGAAGGTGAATTTACTACCCATTTTCCTTTAACTAACAATACTGTTAAATTAATGGATAAAGTCCAGGACCCTTCTTTTGCATTTCTGTGTCCCTGCATCTCTAAAATCTCTACCCATGACTATAGCAGCTCAAAGAATTTTTATCTTTAGATATCAGAATTCCCTCATCTTTTAATTCAGCAAATTGTGGTCCAAGGGCCAAATCCAGCCTCTGGCCATTTTGTAAGTAAAGTTTTATTGGAACACAGACACATCCATTTGTTTATATATTGTCTATGTCTGCTTTTGCATCACAACGCTGACTAGTTGACAGAGACCAAATGGCTTGCAAAGCCTAAAATTCTTACCATGTGGTCCTTTACAGAAAATCTTTGACTCCTGATTTAAATCCATGGCTAGTCTCTCCCTGACACTTTGGGGATATGAGAAAAAGCAGAAGGATTCAAATGGCTTGAGACATTGTAGTGAGGCAAGGGGGAGGTTGTGATCCCATACTTGAACTGATCTGGGTCCAAAGTCAATTATTTCATCATGATTGACTAGCTGGGTGCCCTTCTGCTTATTTAGGACTTTAAAATCTTACCCAAATCACTGCCCTTTATAAAATCAAGAAGAGAAACTAGTTGGATCAAAAAGAACTCCTAAAACAGTGGATTTCAGAGAATTTATTTCTTCTCATATTTTTTTTTAATATTTATATTTTATATAAATCTACGAATTTGAGAACTATAAATCAGGGACTGAACATAAGAAAAAGATAAACATGCCAGCATAGATGATGTGGAAGGAACAAAGTGGAATTTAAAGAGTGAAAAATCTTAGGGAATGAAATATAATAGTAATTTGAGCTGAACATCTATTATATGATTGTGATACAATGATAATTAAAATCAACTGCCAAAAAGAAAACAAGGTGTTCTTTTCTTAATGGAAATAAAGTATTGAGAAAGGAGGATAAATGAGTTTAAACTTTAGCAACCATTATGTCAAAGAAATGTTTAGGTCTCTTAATAAAAAGGATATTTCTTTTTTCCCCCAACAGAGAGACTTTTTTTTTTTTAAGATTTTATTTATTTATTTGCGAGAGAGAGAATGAGAGAGAGCACATGAGAGGGGGGAGGGTCAGAGGGAGAAGCAGACTCCCTGCCGAGCAGGGAGCCCGATGCGGGACTTGATCCAGGGACTCCAGGATCATGACCTGAGCCGAAGGCAGTCGCTTAACCAACTGAGCCACCCAGGTGCCCCCAACAGAGAGACTTTTTGCTTCAAATCCTTTGGGGGCTCTGTCTTCAGAACTGTCCAGAGTAAAAGCAATCAACAAATTATTGCTGAATGAGGAAAAAGAAGGGAGTTAGGAAAAATAAAGCACTGTGAGGAGAGAAGGAGGCAAAACAGAGCTGTGCACAAGTAGGTCTGCAATCACAACACAGCTGGCCTGAGGGATGGAACAGTACATAGATGATGGGACTCAAAAGAGCCTCCTTCTAAAACCACATAGAAGATGATACTTACTAAAAGGATAGATAGATGTCGGAAAGTCCAGGGTTTCCAAAGTGACTTTTCCTTAAGACTTTCTCTGTAAGCTCCGAAATTATCTCTAGGCAGTGGCTGAGAAGTCGCTATTTCTTTATTTCCTTACTCCAGGGTAGATGGATAGAGGATGCAGCTTGAAGTTGCTTCTCCCCATGAGACAGCAGATGCAGAGTTAATTTTGGTAAGGTGAAGCCAGGTTTGTCTTCCTGCTTTAGATGCTGTGAGCAAAACCAACTGCACATAGAGAGAAAGATGAAAATGCAAAGACCTTTGGGATCAGGTTTACTTTTGTCTTAGTTTCCCTTGGGTCTGGAGCTAGATGTGGGGATTCTTGTCCGGGTGATTTACTAAGAGGGGAGGCTCTCAAGGGAGATGTGGGCAGGGGAAGTGAAGGCAGCAAGTTAAGGCAGGAGAAGGGATCAAATAAGGATAGGAGTCTAGGTTTTAAGTGTAATCTCATGGAAAGCTCTGGAGCGTGAATTGCACCACAGTGTCATTCCCACCTTGGGGCAAGGGAGAGCTGGTTTGTACTGCCCCCCTAATATCATTGGCTGAAATCATTGGCAGCAGGCCATTTCCAGGGGATGGGGGAGTAACCAACTTACCTATTTACCTCTTTCTACCTACCTACAGGTGAAATGACTTAAGTTGTCCAAGGTCAATTAAAGTAGAGGACTGCCCTGAGCTATTAGTAGCCAGTATTCATGCAGCTGAGGAATGGGTAAAACAGCCCAATAAAGGGGGTTTGGGTGGGGTGCCAATAACATCCACCAAATATACTAAGGTTTGACCTTAGTCAAATGGGTAGGTCATCCAGTATTGGGTACAATGTCACCCCGTATTGGGGTCAGTATGGTTGGGATGAGATTGGGAAGCAGTTGACTCATGGCATGGAGTGGAGTCAAGGGAAATCCTCTTCCATCTAACCCAAGCATCTCCCTTTCTTAACCCTCTATGTACATGGAATACATGCATGACATTTATTTGAAGTTCACTTTTTTTTTCAAACAACATAATTGAATATGCATTGAAAAAGCAACATTAAATACCTTGTCTCTATAGGTATAAATGTTATTTTCTCTTTTTCTAAAACACGGAACACTATGTGCCTTCATGTGATTCCTTTAGTTGAAAGAACAGTTAACCCCATTCCTATTTTCTTCTACTCCTTTTTATAAAAAGTCTTTGTTCTATTTTGTACTTAATTATAAAATAGTATGATGGAAAATCCTTTTCAAAATAAAAACTAATTGCAGCTACATTCATATATTTCATCAATGCTAAGATGCCTGTTTTTCCACATTCTAATATTGCCCAAATCATGATTCATCTTGCTTTTGACAATCCCTGTGGGTCGGGTGAAAGTTAGTACCTAGCAGCATTGCCTATACCTGAGAAAACTTGGTCATCACTTCATATACTTTATGTATCATGTTGGTACTGTGTTCTGTTTAAATTGTCTTCAATAACTTGACCTTGAAATATTTTGAAGGCAAAAATGCATAATAGAGCTTTGGGGTATAAATTCAATATTAATGAGGCAAATACGTGATGTGAGTGGAGTGGACAAAATTCCACATTTTCTTGCAGAGTCAAGCCAGCTGCTTTATGGGAATTAAAAAAGGAAGATATAAGTAAAATAGCAAAATTTTGTTACTGAGGCACCAGTAAAAGTATTATCTATCTTATGCCAACCAATGCAACTGAAGTCATGAGAAATGGTCATGTCCCTTGGAGTACGTGAAAACAAAACAAAAACATAAACCAAAGCCACAAGAAGCTGATGTGAATGGTTCATGTCTTGCACAGGTCTATCATAAAGTCATTATATCATAGTTTGATTGGCAGAATGTTTTCTTATTTTTATGGGTACATGTGCTTTTTATAATTAATAGAGCCCAACGTTTCATGAAACATGGTGCTAGGCAATGGCATCATTATTCTTAGAAGAAATTATTTTGAAAAATAACCTGTTGGGTGATAAAACCTAGATAAAGTTACCATAAGGAACATACCTAAAGTAAATGAAGGCTGGTTGATTTAGGTTGCTGCTGCAAAGGAGAATAGAATTTAGAGAAAGCTTGAGAGCATTATAGTAAGGAGGATTGGGAGGGAGGGCTTCTGAGAGGATTTGGGCTTTGGATGAATCTAAGGAGAAATTAAGGAAGCAGGAGCTGCTTCTAGATTAGATGCTGTCAAGAAATTAGGGTAAATTTTGTCTAGAAGGCAGGAAGGCCAAAGTGAGGCTAAGGTTGTTGTTGGTAAAGAAACAGTCACTCATGTTAGTCAAAAGAGATGTTTAGTCATTTTTGTGGCTATGGACTGGCCTCGTCTCTGTTCTGTTGCAGACATGATCATGATGTGGCTTATATGGGCATTACTTATATTCAGCTGGGAACATCCTGTCCTAGGTGCCAGTGGGGTCACTATAGCAAAGTATGTGAGAAATTCACTGGACTTGGAGTGAAAAGCTTGGCTTAATGGCCTTGCATCTTTTGGGTGTGGGAATTTATTTAATTTGTATAATCTTGGGCGCCTGGGTGGCTCGGTTGGTTGAGCGACTGCCTTCGGCTCAGGTCATGATCCTGGAGTCCCGGGATCGAGTCCCGCATCGGGCTCCCTGCTCGGCGGGGAGTCTGCTTTTCCCTCTGACCCTCCCCCATCTCATGTGCTCTCTCTCTCTCATTCTCTCTCTCAAATAAATAAATAAAATCTTAAAAAAAAATTTGTATAAGCTTTCTGAACTTACAGCTTCCTATGTTATAAAATAGGCCTAGCTTTTTGTGGAGAGTGTTAGAAAGTAGTCCAGGTTCATTCTTTTACATGTAGTTTTCCCAGCACCGTTTATTGAAGAGACTGTCCTTGTCCCATTGTATATTCTTGCCTCCTTTGTCATAGATTAATTGGCCATATAATTGTGGGTTTATTTCTGGGCTCTCTGTTCTGTTCCACGGATCTATTGTTCCAGGACCATACTGTTTTGGTCGCTACAGCTTTGTAGTGTATCTTGAGATCCGGAATTAGAGTACTTCCAGCTTTGTTTTTCTTTCTCAAGATTTTTTTCAGCTATTCTGGGTCTTCTGTGATTCCATATAAACCTTAGTATTATCTGTTCTGGTTTTGTGAAAGATGCTATTGGTATTTTTATAGGGATTGCACTGACTCTGAAGATTGCTTTGCATAGTGTGGACATTTTAACAATATTAATTCTTACACTCCTTGCATGGAATATCTTTCCATTTGTTTCTGTCATTTTCAATTTCTTTCATCAGTGTTTTATAGTTTTCAGAGTACAGGTCTTTCACCTCTTTGGTTGAGTTTATTCCTAGGTATTTTATTCTTTTCTTAATTTCTCTTTCTGCTACCTCATCATTAGTGTATAGAAACGCTACCAATTTCTGGTATTCATTTTGTATCCTGCCGCCCTACTGAATGCATTTATTATTTCTAGTAGTTTTTTTGGTGAAGGGGAATGGGAGATATAGGCTTCCTGTTATGGGATGAATACGTTACAGGAATAAAAGGCACAGCATAAGGCATATAGTCAATAGTATTGTAACAGCATTGAATGGTGACAGATGGTAGCTGCACTTGCAGTGAGCACAGCATGATGTTTAAACTTGTTAGATCACTATATTGTACACCTGAAACTAAAGTAACATTGTGTGTCAATGACACTCAAATAAAAAAAGTAATTAAAAAATAAAAATAAGGCTAAATAAGTCCTGGGGATGTAATGTACAGCATGGTGACTATAGTTAATAATACCATAGCACATATTTAAAAGCTGCTCAGAGACTAGATCTTAAAAATTCTCATCACAAGAAAAAAATTTGTGGCCATATGATGACAGATGCTCACTAGGCTTATTGTGGTGATGATTTTGCAATGTATAGAAACACTGAATCATATTATACACCTAAAACTAATACAATGTTCTATGTCAATTATACCTCAATAAAAAAATCTATCAAAAACAAACACACAAATGAATAAAATAGTTCCACTAGTATGTACTTGAAATGGTTGGTGAGGAGGCAAAAGGAAGTACATACCTAAAAGGCAGTAGTAAGCAGTATAAAAAAAAAAGTTGATTCCTTTAGGCTGTTTTGGACAGGAGACCCAAGCTGCTGGAGGACCCTGGGCTTTGAGTGGAAGTGGAGAGGTTTGGGAGGATACACAGTTTGGGCTTCTAGGCGATCTTGCTGTAGTGGAGCAAATTCAGGAGTAGAATGGCCAGCCACAAGGCTAGCACACAGCTGGAGAGCCAAGAGCCTGCCTAATGCATCCGGGTTCGGGTTCTCCCAGAAGCGGACCTTGAGTCAAACATTCATTCCCGTGAAAGTGATTTATCAAGGAAGGGCTCCCTGGAAAGGCCGGTAAGCATGAAAGCAGGAAAGGGAAAGGGAGGGATCCGGCACGGGTATGATTCCAAGTGAAACCCCAGCTGCAGCTGGAGCCTGCGAGGGGCTCTGGAGCATAAGTGACCCCTCAGACTTCATCCAGCCTCAAGGCCAAGGAGCTGGGCTTTTGTTCTTCTGCACCAGTCGGTCATTAGATGGGCTCCTTTGTGGGGCAGGGTCTGGGCAGCTGCAGTGTCCACAGTGGCAGGAGACAGCTCTTAGTAGCAAGGTATGCAGAAGCTGGGGAATGGGTGCACAGTGCTCCGTGTGGATGGAGCACCAAAGGTGTCCACCTGCGCTGAGGAAACGCCTTTAAAGGGGGCTTTCCTGGACGTATTTCCTGCAAGTCTTCTCTAGCCCTCTAATACTGTTGTGACACCTTACTCATACCACTCCACCTAGAGAAGCAGCTCTTCTTTAATCTATCACTTCCTGGAGCATAGCACTAATAGAAAGGCTAGCATTTCAAATGAAGTATGTCAGAGAAAATATTTAAAAGCTGTCGTTCTGTCTGGTGTGTCACTGGAGTGTGACACAACTATGGGAGTCCTGTTAGGAGTAATGAGGCAAGATGAGCCCTAGCAGATTCATTCTGCAGAGCACAGCTCAGAGGATGACCTAATATTATTACTGACCATAAATGTTGTTAGGGAGATGTGGAGAGGATGTTAATGCCACTAAGCATTACAATCAAATCTCTGTAATGACCAGTGAAACAGGCTAATAAATTGTAGATTATGTGTGCCCTGCATATTCATTCCTTCAGAAACCTCAACTTCCTAGCTGCAAGAAGTTCAAAGCCTCCCGCTGCAAACACTGGGCTGAAAGCCACACAAGGGGAAGAAAAATTAAAAGCTGGCAATTCTGTTAGAATTATCTGAGTCTTCTCCTCTTGAGTTACCTTCCTTTCTTCCTTCCCACTAATGAACATGGAAAAATAGGGTAAAGGTGTGGATTTGCTACTAGGCAGGAAGCTCCTGAGTGCTAATGCAACACAGCGCTGTCGTAACAGGAGGGACTGGGAACCAGAACAGAGTCGACTGTGGCTTGTAATGCATTGTGTAATATCAGGCCTCCTAGTCCTGTTTCTCTGGCTTTGGGGCTTTCTAAGCACATTTTGGAAAAATAAAAAGTCCTTGTCGTCAAGCAAGAGGATGCGATGTGTGTGCACTTGTTAAAAATAAATCTGCTCTCACCAAAAACCCATCCAGGAAAATCTAAGGAAAACCCTCCAGGAGAAATATTGTCATTGCACCAATGATTTTCACGTTCTGAGAATTTCCTGGGACCCATAGTTTCTTGAGAATTGGAGTATGATTTTTGAAGATTTTATGTTTCTTTTGTAAAGCCCTTTTTGGTGGACCTGTCTCCTTACCTTAGGGTTTAAGAGATGGAAGATGACAGTATACCTTATAAGCGGTCTTATTGCTTATTGATCTCGCTTTACCCAAGAAGCTGCTGCCCCCTGGAGTCAGACAAAGGAATGCACACATACTCCTGCTCTCCATCTCAAACCAGTCTACTCCTACGTCAAGTAAATGGAAAATAACTCAGCAGGCTTTTCTTTAGCCCATGATAGAGCCTTCACATAGTAATGCCTTTGCATTTTATCTACCTGTTCCCATTCACCTTTTTATAGGTGAGAAAACTCAAATTCAGAAAGAGGACCTGAGTGCCATCAGCTACTGCAAGTGGCAGTGTTGCTAGAAGAGTTGTAACTTCCAGTGACGAGAGCCTAGAGTTTAAGCCAGAAGCTATTGCTTCTAGCTTTGTCTCCTCCAGCCCTCAGGATATGGATTTTGAACAGAGTAGGCTTGGAGATCTCTTTTGTTCCACAGCAGCAGTTTCATATGGGGTTTAGCACAAGAGAAGAGAACCCCATATCTAGAGACCGAGTATGGTGAAAATCCTCCCAGAATTTGTGGATTTTCTCCAACGTGAAAGCCAACTTTCTCAGGTTCATGTTTGGTCTTCTCTGGCCCCAGGAGTACCCCGGCATTCTGAATTCATGTTGCAGGAGCTGGGTCACCTGGTCTAGGTCAGTGATTTTCAACCCTACGTTTTCCTCTAAGAGGTCTAGGAGGGTAGAGCTCTGTGGTTCATTAGGCAATTATTGGTGGGGAGGAGGACCTTATACAACTATTCCAGGAGTCATGGGGTGTTTATGTTAAACAAAAAGGAAAGGAAAGGGAAAAAACACCTTAAGTTAATCTGATACAAGTCTCCACTGTTTCCTGTTTCTTCCCCTTCAAAATTATTAGTTTCACATGGAAGCATACTCTTAAACATTAGGATGAGTAATTTATGTCTTAGCATTTTAGAATTTGTGAGAATCTCTTCTACCACTACTAAATATTGGATGAACATCTTCATGGAAATTAAATATTTCCTCTTTCATCTTACCTGACTGTCTTCCTTCCTGCTTTCCTTTCCCTCGAAGAGAATACATAGTCCTTGGATGATGTTAAATCTTCTCCTTGATATTCTGTAAATTAAATACAATGATGTAAAGTTAACTATTATTACTACATCTTATGTTATATGGTAAGGGAATAAGAGAAAAGAAAACAAAAATATTTGCTGTGCATACACCCAAACATATACATAACAGAATGAGGAAGACATTATAACATTGAAGTCTTAATTTCTGCAATTGGCCACATGGTTTAAGCCACATAGCTAATATTTATAACTGCCTTCTTCCACTACCCATTCTTTTATTTTTTTAAAAAAGATTTTATTTATTTGTCAGAGAGAGAGCACAAGCAGGGGGAGCGGCAGGCAGAGGGAGAAGCAGGCTCCCTGCTGAGCAAGGAGCCCGATGCAGAACTCAATCCCAGGATCCTGGGATCATGACCTGAGCCGAAGGCAAACGCTTCACTGACTGAGTCACCCAGGCATCCCTCCACTACCCATTCTATATTCCCTTTGCCCTCAGCATGCACCTCAGCTAGTCATGGTTCTTTGCCTGGTGGGGTGAACCAAACCTTTATTCCTGATGGGTCTGGGCCATTAGCAACCCTGCCTTAATTGGATTGTTGTAATTTTCCATTGACTTTAATCACAGGGTATAGTAGCATTAAGAGACCCCAAAGAGATCTCCTGTTTTCTAGACATGCTCTTTTTTACTTTCAATTACAGTCCATGATCAATTAGCCAACACCATAGGTTTCTGACAATCACATTACTCTGATTACTACTGCTTTGATTTTCACTATCCTGGTAACCACACCCACCTTGTCTTTAGCAATAAGGTTGTGCCACTTGAATTCTCCCACTCTGGGATCTAATTATCCCCACTGAATTTAGAGATCAGAGTTCAGTAGCAGGTAGCAGCTCCCAGTGTAATTTCTGACATACAGAGAATAGCAGCCACAGAGCTCTTCAGAGATGCTGGGATTCCCCTCACAAATTTATTTCTCCCAGTCTTGGTGAAAGGACTCTCCTAGAGCACGTGAGCAGGTCTTAAATGATAAATCCATTTTAACGTTTTAATCTCCTGAAGACTTTGGATACCTTCCTCTGCAGTATACGAAGACAGTATTCCACTTCATTTAGTGTAGATGACTTTTGGCCTATGTTTCAGCAAGCCTACCACCTGGTAGGCTTTTCTAACCCCTTGAGCAGCAACATTAAATGCAGAATCTTTGCTTAGTGGACCCATATCAGTAAATCTGGTCCAATCCAATTTTATATTCCTTACACCATTATCCTGCACCCCTAATATCTATTCCCACATTTCTGTCTATATAAATTGGAAAAACCATGCTGTTGTTTTGGTGTGTAGTACACTTTATCACAGGTCATACTTTGCATCTCATCCACTGAGGCCTTTTGGGAATTCAGTGTAGTTATAGGTCCATTAGCAAAAAGGAATGGTGGAGATAGTTCCTGAGGGGAATCAAAGTGTCTTTCAAGGCAACTACCTCAGGATCGGCCATTATGGCTTCTTCAGACAAAGCAGATTTAACCTCCTCAGACAGAAATAGAATGGCTTCTACTGGCAAAGAAGATTCAGCAGAATTTAGGGGTTCACTATACCCAGCTTCACTGGGATCTTCTCATATGTTCCCATTCCAATTTTCAGGACCCCTTTCCTTCTTAATTAATGACCTCACCTTAAAAGAGGATATCCATAAAGTTGAGAATTCAATTTACATTGTAATTCAATCACTCTCAGGATGAGAATCTAGGTGTGGGTTATAGAAATTTCAGCCCTGCACCTACAGGAGATAAAGGTTCCTTTCAGGGCAGACATAGAAACTTCCAAGTCATTTATGCAGAGCTTGAGCACTGAGCTCCTCATTGCCTTTCCTTACTTTCTCCAATGCAAGTAGGAGCAATCAGCCAATCCCATTATATTCTTTAATTCAACTAAAATGTTACACAGCATCAAATACATAGTTATGTAGAGCCCTACCTTTTATAGGTGTTTGGTAAAGAATATCCAATGATGATATTTTGTCTATCTGTATTACTACATACAATGGATTATCAGTACCCCTTTACCACTAGAAATATTCATTAGTTCCTTCTCTAGAACTCATTCCAGAAATGTCAGGATCAATTCTGAAAACTCATTCTTAAGATTCTGTTCCTCTCAAAACACTTCTAGTATAAAAATCTGTATCAGTAAGTATTCCTCAAGAGAAATAGAACTGGTGGGATATACGCACACACAAGTTCATACATAGACACACACACACACACACACAGAGAAACACACATACTTATACATCAAGAGATTCATTGTAAGGAATTGGCTTTTGCAGTTATGAGGGCTGGCTAGGCAACTCTGAAATCTATGGAATGGGCCATCAGGAAGAGAAGGCCAGAAATTCTTGGGCACAACCTAAAACTACAGACCATAGGCAGAATTTCTTCTTCATCAGGAAAATATCATTTCTGCTTTTAAGGTCCTTCAACTGATTGTGAGAGAGACCTACTCAGATTTTTGAGGATAATCTGTACTTAAAGTCTACCAGTTGTAGATGTTAGTAACATCTCTGATATACATTCATGGCAATATTTTTAGTGTTTGAATGACTGGGGTATATGACACATTAAAGCACATCCATGCTTTACTTCAATTTTTGTTATCCCTATTTCCAGTGTACTTACTTTTAAAAATGTATATTAAGATAGAATTTTTTTAGTTAAGTTCATAGTTACTGTTACTGATGTATTCAGATCAGCCATGGGTACCATATTATGTTTGTCTCATTTCACAGGCATCAAAGTCCACATGAAATCTGGCTCACCTGAGCATTTGGTTTGTCCTGGAGGTGTTTCAGAAAGTTAGCCAGAAGAGAAAGGAAAGTGAGCAAATCTTGGATGTGAGCATAGTGACCAGTTCAGCAGGTATGTATTTTAAAATACCACGTATTGGAGGATTCCCTGTCTTACTACTCAGATGTCATCTCTTTATCCAACCTCACAAAAGCTGAGACCTGGTCCTGTATTCACAGTCCCCATGGGATAAGTCCACTTCTATCTCTTCCTCTTCCCATTATGACAGCTGCCTTCCTCCCTGCTCCTCATTCCTCAGAGCCTGAGGAATGCTGTATTCTCCTCCTTATTTTTCTCAAGTTTCTGTAGTTGACACACCAGAGGGAATAGAAAATCCTGGAGGAAGTCAACAAGCCATATTAATTCAGTCTCAGCAGTTGTTTCTAGAATGGTCTATGTTTAATTCCGTGCACATATGAGTGACTTAAGCCAGGCTTTGAAGCATATATCTCATTAAGGAAATATATAAAAAAAATCTCAAAATAGTAATTTTTGAGCTTTTACTTTTGTCATTTCCTTTTCATCATGACCTTTCCCCTTCTCATCCACATTGCCTTGAGGATAAGTAGATCATTAGAGAGAAAATACAAAGAGGAAACAGTCAATGTTCAGCGTTCTGACTTCCAAAACAGCGTTTTGAGAATCAAAAGGGATGGCTTGAGAGAGACAGAGCAATGTTTAGGCCATAATCATAGAACTAGAAAGAGAATAGAGAATCTTCAGGTCAAGATGGCATCTTTGCTCCAATCATTTAGCAAAAGGGAAAAAAATATATACATAAAGAGACGTGGCTGGACTCAATAAAAGACAAGCATTTCCATAGTCAAGGACCAGAACAGAAAGACAAAATAGTGAGCAGAGCAGAAGGTTAAGACCTCATTGCACTTTGAATGTGAAGTGGGCAGAAGTTAGAAGGGCTTTTGGTTACTTCCAAGTCAAGAGGACTAAAAGTGTTCCATAGGAGATGACACCCCCACTTATGATAGGAAAGTGTAATTCTTCTGCCAATCCTTTCTTGGGGATAGAGTTACTAGTAAGCTGGAGCCTAAGAAAGGTGGAGACATGGACACATCTGCGTACTCAGGAGCTGTGGCAACTGGGTCACTTCTCTGAGCCTGGATCTGCCCCATTCCCAACATGCCTGGTGGTGATGGAACCTAGCTTCAGATTAGGACCCCGGGCCAGATGATGCAACTGTGAAACCAAAACAAACAGACAAACAAAACAATTTATTGCAAAGCAAATATAAATAGGGAAAATACAACATTTTACCAAACCAGCAGAAGGCAGAGAAAGAGAATAACAGCAAGAAAGAAAAAGCATTGTTATCTCAAACCAAAAATAAGGTAATACAAATATACCCTACTAGGTTCACAGAAAATGTAACTCTATTGAACTTTGCTACTAAAAGTCACAGTTTGTAAAATTGAATTTGAAATAGGCTATTAAATAAGATAAAAAAAATACACCTAAAAAACACCACATGGAAAGATTCGAAACAAAGCCATGAAAAACAAAATAAATATTAAGTAAAACAAGCAGCGTGAGAAAAAGTAATGTCTGGCAAAATAAAATTTAAGACAACATTACTAAGATACCAGATAATTATGAAAAAAGAACAAGCCAATGGGAAGTTATGGTGATCATGAATTTGTAGGCACTCAACCATATAAAACCTTCAAGCTATTAAGAGTAGAACTTGCAGAATCACGAAGATAAATTAACAAACATAGAAACATTGGAGATTTTAATATAACTATCAAAAATGGATAAATTAAGCAGAAAAAATAAGAATGCATATAATTTATATGCATTTATATAACATTTTATAACATTATCTATTATGTATAATTGTTTACTCACTGACTGGTAATGTGACTTCTCACATACGCCTGCTTTCCTTGTTCTGTTTTTCTTCGTTTCACATTCTACACATATTTATGGATTAAAAAAACCAAACAGGTACTGAAATACTAAAAATTTTAATGGTAATTATAAACACTAAATTTATGATCATGATATGCTGGAATTGTTTTTTTTTAAGATTTTATTTATTTATTTATTTATTTATTTATTTATTTATTTATTTATTTAACTTATTTGACAGAGAGAGAAAGCACAAGCAGGGGGAGCAGCAGAGGGAGAGGGAGAAGCAGGCTCCCAGCTGAGCAGGGAGCCCAACATGGGGCTTGATCACAGGACCTTGGGATCATGACCTGAGCCTCAATCATGACCTGAGCCAAACGCAGATGCTTAACCGACGGAGCCACCCAGGTGCCCTGGAATTGTTCTGAAGAAACAAAAGAAAAAGCCAAGCTAGGGGAACATTGTCTGGGTCAGGAGGTGTGGTATAAGGGTACCGATCCTAGGGAACCACAAGGAACACTTGGAATCAGCACTAGGTGAGAGCCATGCTTGCTAATGTTAAGCACTAAACCAAGCCACCTTTTTGTGCTAATGCTGTATGTTTCCAAGGTAGAAGAGCCATAATAGTTGCTCATCTCTCACTGTGGATATTGGAACTTCCATCAACAATTATCAGCAGAACACCTATGGATGTCCTGGTAGTGGAACGCCACTTGTGCCTTGGGACTTAGCTTAACTTTATGTGAACTGCCTGGTGTGGACTATCAGTCCCCCAGTGTCAATATTCTATGACATAAGCACAGACATGCTACCCTGTCACCTCAACAAATGATGGAGCCCTTAATGTCCAGAGGGACTGTAGTGGTAAGCCCAGGAATGGTCACTTAGGTGGTGAAGGCTCCCCCATTACAAAGGGAGCTGGAGAGAATTCACTACTTCAGGATGCTACTGTTTGCTGGAAATGGTTTTCCTTCTAAGGCTGAAGCTAAATGGAATACACATAATAGGAAGAACATTTTTTTTTTTTCAGAGAAAAAAATAGCTTTCATTGTCAACTCTTTGAAAAGAACACCCTACTTATATATATATATTATGAACTAAAACCTGTCTTTTTGGGACACACACCTAATTTCTACTTATTCAATAAAAATCTAAAAGGGACGAATTTTCATTGGGGATCAGAGAAAGATATGCTTGTTTCATCTTTTTTCTATTCTCCCCCTATGTTTTCACAAACCCCTTCATCCATCTCTCCCTCCACTCTGCAGAACCATCTGTAACTACTGAAAACTCATACTGAGACTTGAATGAGGCTTTCTCTTCATTCATTCATTATGAAAGGGATCTTTGGGACCCCTTCTCAGATATTGTGCCCAGCAGTCTACCTGTTATGGACTGAATGTTTGTGTCCCCCCAAATGTCATATATTGAAACTCTACCCCACAGTATGATGGTATGAAGAGGTAGGATTAGACCAGGACGTGAAGGTAAAGCCCTTATGAATAGGATTAGTGCCTTTGTAAGAGTCACTAGTAAGCTTGCTTCTACTGCTCTCTGTTCTCCATCATGTGAGGATACATACAAGAAGTCTACAATCTGCACCCTGGAAGAGGGTTCTCACTGGAACCTGACCCCACTGGCATCTTGATCTCAGATTTTCAGCCTTCAGAACTGTGAGAATTTATGTTGTTTATAAGCCACCTCATTTCTGGGTATTTTGTTGTAGCAGCCTGAGCTGACTAACACTCTACTCCTGTGGTTCTTTTTCCCTGGCTGACTACTCCCCACCAATTCGTTAAATGTGCAACTCTCTTCTATTCCTTCCCTTCCCTTCCCACCACATTTATTGGGTATGCTCTGCCAGACACTGTGCTATTTACTGTGTATAAGTGGTCAACAAAATAGAAACTGTGCTTGGATTTATGAGTCTTATGACTTGATATGGAAGATTGATACTTAATGAACACAAATATATAAATACAATTCTGAAATATGCTATGAAGGAAAATGATTTTTTCTGCGAAAAAGAGTAACTTGGCAACATGCTTTAGTTTGAAGGTCCAGGGAAAGAACTATATCACTGAGCTGATTCTAAAGGAGATTAAAAAGAAAAAAAAAGAAGAAGGAGTTTCCAGGTAAGGAGAGGACTAGAACCTTTGCAGGCTGAGGAAATAGGTTCTCTCAGTTGGCAGAACACTTTTTCCCAGTAGAAAGAGAGGAGACTATCTTTCTTTGATTTATGCACATGATAGAAAACTTGGTTTATTTTAAATTATGAGAATCTCAAATTTTCTAGTCAAAACCTTTACATGTTTCTCAGAGTGGTCTGGCATCTAGATTTCATAAAACAAATCAAAAGTCAGCCTAATTTTCTTCTTTAAGTATACTTCCCCCCCCACCTTTGTATTATTTCTATTGAGTGCTTGGATAGTCATAAGTTATTTCTTTATATTTAGGTTTTCACCAGTATGTGTTAGAATCATATCTTTAATTATTTCCCAGGTCAGATCTTTATTCATCTCAGAATATTTCTTCATGCTGTTTAATTGATTTGATATCAACACTTTGTAGTGTGCTTTTTTTCTTTCTTTTTTAAAGAAAGGTTGATTATTTACATCTTTACTCTTCATTTGCTGCTGTAAAATTACACTATATTCTCTTCAATCATTTTTAGTTTGACTTTTTTCCCTCCAAATTCTGGCAGAAATTCTCAAGAATTTTAATTTTAAGTTTATTGCCAGATAAATTTTCCTTTTTATGAAATTGCTATCTTTTTTGCCTCCAAAAATTGTTGGCCCTACATAAAGCAATTAATCTAGAAACTCCTTTTCATACTGTCCTTATCCTATCTCTATCATTGATTAGACAACAAATAGGCATCTGCCCCAAGCTATGCTCAATAGAGTTTCCTCTCTCTTGAGAATTTATAGTGGGGATTTAGAGGGATATTTGGGCTCTAACAGCCTATAGGTAGTTTCAGGCTTGTAGTTCTAGACCCTTCTCAGACCTAACAGGTCACAGAGTCCACAAGAACCCCCTGATTCTTACTAATAAATCCCCCTTTTTATGTTTATGTTTGTACAATTGTGTTTTGTTACTTGCAGTCAAAATAGTTTGCCTAAATACAGGTATCAGGAAGAATTATTTCAATCTTCTAAATGGCTGCTCACTCTAACCTACATGTGGAGGATTAGGAAATAATTAAAGAATTTAAAATTGATGAAAGACATTTTTTCCTGCTTGAACAGCAGAAATTTGGATGCAAGTTGCATATAATGAATACTTACACATTGCAGGTTTGAAAAAGAAAGAGGATTTAAAAGGCATCATGAGACTTTTCTTCAGCTCTATACAGCCTTTGATATTCATGAAGCTTGTTAAAGCTCTGTCACACAGACATAGCAAAAAGGGAGGGGGCCTGCTGTTTCCTATAGCAATGGTCATTTCTACTTGGTCTAAAAGACACTATTTTCTTTAATTAAAAGTTCAGGAATAAAATAAATGTTTTTCTAATGTGTGTGGAGACAGAATCCAAGGACTTTTAGATCAAAGCATACTGATACTACCATCAGTATATATTATGTATTACATTATTATATATTACATTGGTCCAATAAAGTGAGATAGAATGGTCAAGGTAAGATTGGCACTTTCTTAGTTCCATAATTTATAGCTGTGAAGTGTATCTACTGAAGTTCAAATGATCACTAAGCTTAGAAAGGAATAGCGAAGAAGACAAATCATTGCTTGTGTGACCAAAAGACCAATCAGACATTTCTTCAGTGAACTGGGGACTTTGAGACTCACCACTAGTCTGATATGGAAGGTAGAGTCTTGGAAGAGAAGTAAAGCACAGCATTAAAAAGGCAAAATCATCCTATTTTGTGTGTTCACATGTTTGTTATAGACCAAGAAAAGAAGCAAAGGACTTTATGTTTACTTAACAATTTATTAGTATTAAATAATTATAAAACTACTCATTAAAATTTGTGTGACACAAATAGAGGAAAAACAATAGCCCCAAAGGCTTATGCTAGAAAGGAAGGAAGACTGAACATTAATGAGCTAAGATTTCAGCTTAAGAGAGATGAACAACAACAAAAAAACTAATCTAAAAAATAGGAGGTAAATAATAAAGTCTAGGAATTCTTAAAAGAAACCAAATGTTCATCAGTACATCAGTAGTGCTAAACCTTTTTTTTTAAGGTTTTATTTATTTATTTGAGGGGGAGAGGGCGACAAGCTGTGGGGAGGGGCAGAGGAAGAGGGCGAAGCAGACTCCATGCTGAGCAGGGAGCCCGATGTGGGACTCGATCCCAGGACACTGGGATCATGACCTGAGCTGAAGGCAGATGCTTAACCAACTGAGCCACCCAGGTACCCTAGAAAAATATAATTTAAAAAGATGCCATATACAATTTATCGAATAGATAGGAGAAAATACATAACATATAATGTATTATTGGTTTCAGAGGTACAGGTCTGTGATTCATCGGTCTTTTACAATACCCAGTGCTCATTACATCATATGCCCTCCTTAATGTCCATCACCCAGTTACCCCATCCCTCAACCCCTTTCCCCTCCAACAACCCTCAGTTTGTTTCCTATGATTAAGAGTCTCTTACAGTTTCTCTCCCTCTCTGGTTTCATCTTGTTTTAACTTTTCCTCTCTTCCCCTATGATCCTCTATTTTGTTTCTTAAATTCCACATCTCAATGAGATCATATGATAATTGATAATTGATAATATGATAATTGTCTTTCTCTGATTAACTTATTTCGCTTAGCACAATAACCTCTAGTTCCATCCACATCGTTGCAAATGGCAAGATTTCATTTTTTGATGGCTGTGTAAAATCCAGTGTATGTGTATGTGTGTGTGTGTATCACATCTTCTTTATTCGTTCATCTGTCGATGAGGTAGTGTCCATTTCTTGATTGGATTACTTATTCTTTGGGTATTGAGTTTGATAAGTTCTTTATAGGTTTTGGATACTAGCCCTTTATCTGATATGTCATTTCTCTCTCCCATTCTGTCAGTTGTCTTTTGGTTTTGTTGACTGTTTCCTTTGCTGTGCAGAAGTTTTTTATCTTGATGAAATCCCAATAGTTCATTTTTGCCCTTGCTTCCCTTGCCTTTGGCGCTATTTTTAGGAAGAAGTTGTTGCAGCTGAAGTCAAAGAGATTGCTGCCTGTGTTCTTCTCAAGGATTTTGATGGATTCCTCTCTCATATTTAGGTCTTTCATCCATTTTGAGTCTACTTTTGTGTATGGTGTAGGGAAATGGTCCAGTTTCATTCTTCTGCATGTGGCTGTCCAATTTTCCCAACACCATTTGTTGAAGAGACTGCCTTTAAAAAAAAAAGACATAGGGTGAACATTTCACAAAAGGTATAGAAGATCCTATGTATATACTTGTAAAACTTTAGTAACAGTAAAGAAGGACTAAATATAAACATGCTCTTTCCATGAATAGAAAAACTCACTATCTTATAGATGCCATTTGTTTTCAAATTGATTTATAGATTTAGTATAATAGAAATAATACCATTTTTTAAATGAAATGTGATAAGCTCTTTATAAAATGAATATGGAAGATGAAAGGGCCCCAAATAGTCATAAATACAATTTGCACTATAGGTAGGTATTATATATATAATATAGTCTGGTATTGTCATAGGAATAGATAAATATCTACCACAGGCATAGAAGAGAGATCCAAAAGAAGACTCAGGAATCTGGAGAGCTGATGTGGTTCAAACTGGTTCAGTAGATTAGTGGGGAAATGATTGAACATTACTGTGAATCAGTAATAAAAAGTCCCCTGAAAAAGCATTGCACAGGCGAAGAAATACAAATGGCATATAAACATGGAAAGTTGCTCTTTGTCATTAATAATTCAGAGAACTGCAAATTAAAAACTACAGTTAAATATCATTTCACAGTCATTAGTCTGGCAAAAATTTAAATCCTGCCAATACCATGTTTGGCGAAGGATGTGAAGCAAAGAAAACTCTCTTGATTGCTAGTGGAAGTATGAATTGAAATTATGTCGGAAAATAATTTGACATTATCCAGTAATGTACATATCATGTAACTGTTTAATTCTATTCTATTCCTAGGTATGTGCCTTAAACTCTTGCACATGTGGGCCAGGGAACATGTACAAAAGTGTTCAGAGCAGCATTGCCTATAATAGAACAATTGTGCAAAGAACCTTTATCAGTTTTCCATTGCTGTATAACGAATGAACACAGATTACATGGCTTAAAATAACACCCATATATTATTTCATAGTTTCTGTAGGTCAGAAATCTGTGCTTGGCCTAGCTGAATTCTCTGCTCAAGGCATCATAAGGTTGGAGTCAAGGTGTTGGCCTGGTTGCGTTTGTTCTCCTCTAGAGCTCAGTGTTCTCTTTCAAGCTTGTGTGGTTGGTAGAATTCAGCTCCTTGCAGTTGTGGACCTGAGGTCCCCATCTTCTTATTGGCTGTTGGCTGGAGGCTTCTCTCAGCTCTTGTGGTTGTCAGTGGTTCCTTGTTCCATGGCCTTCTCATGGTTTGAATCTCTCTGACCTTCTTTAAGGGCTCACTTGAATAGATCAGGCCCACTTATGAATATCTCCCTAATTTAAAGTCAACTGATTAGGGATTTTAATGATATCCACAAAGTCTCTTCACAGCAGCAGTACATTAGTATTTGATCGAATAGATAGGAGAAAGTATGTGTCCACCAGCGTTGGGAATCTTGGGGGCCATCCTAGAATTCTGCCTGCTACACAGTCCAAATGTTCAATATCATTAGAGTAGATCACTGTATTTTTTATAATAGAGTCATATGACAGAATAACGTATAGCAGTGAAAACAAATGAAGTTAAATTATATACCTCTATTGATGAATGCCAAAAGTATGTTGTGATAAAAAATTAAATCAGAATATTACAGTATGATTCCACTTGTACACATGCAAAAATGTGAAAAATTACACAAAATTTAGCTTTATACTACACTTAGGTTGGGGAACTCTAAACATAATGATGAAAACTGTTGGCGCAAATTTAGGAGAAGATATTTCTAGAGTGAAGGGAAGAAAGTGGTGTAATAAAGGATGGAAAAACAGGGGGATTTAAAATTATTAATGTTTTATTCTTTTATAAAAAATTTTATGTATTTATTTTAGAGAGAGCGAGAGAGTGCAAGCATGGGGAGAAGCAGAGGGAGAGGGAGAGAGAATCAGAAGCAAACTCCCTGCTGAGCATGGAGCCTGATGCGGGGCTCAATTCTACGACTGTGAGATCATGAACTGAGCCAAAACCAAGAGTCAGATGCTTAACCGACTGAGCCACCCAGATGCCCCATTAATTGTTTATTTCTTAAGCTGGGTGTTAAGTATTATAAATTTTCTTAAAACACTACATGTATGTATGGTAGGCTTCATATTAAAATATATGAAGATAAAATTAAATATGTTGAAAGAAAAGATCCCATTTAAAAAGTAACAGAAGTATAAAATATATAAGAAATGTGCCAGTTGAATATAGAAATCCATTGATTAGCATAAATCATGATTTAAATAAATAGAAATGTTTTTTTAAAATAAGATTCTATAAGGATGTCAAAGATACAGTTTATAACACCAAATTTGTCATCATTTTCTATTAAATTTATAGTGTATGTGTCTTCCAGTTTAATACAAACAGGAAAAGGATCAATCTTAAATCCTTTCATTATTTCCATGAAATACCTTCTCTCATTTCCTAATCTTTCCTTGAAAAATGAAACTACAGGGGCTCCTGAGTGGCTCCATTGTTAAGCATCTGCCCTGGGCTCAGGTCATGATCCCAGGGTCCTGGGATGGAGCCCCCGCATTGGGCTCCCTGCTCAGCGGGAAGCCTGCTTCTCCCTCTCACACTCCCCCTGCTTGTGTTCCCTCTCTCGCTATCTCTCTCTGTCAAATAAATAAATAAAATCTTAAAAAAAAAAAATAAAAATGAAACTATAGCAATTTGATACCATTTTACTTTCCACCTGAAGCAAATGTGCAAAAAAAACCACCGTTCTTTGTTGTGCTGCCCTATGGGTCCATCCATGGCAGCATGTTCAGCTGTAACCAATGCATTTCAGGAGTGTGAAGAGGAACTGGACTCCATGTTTGCTACACGAATTTCCCAAGTAACGTCTGTGAATATAGAGTCTTCACAACTTGATTTCCTAATTAAGAAATTAGGACATGTTTGGAAAGGATTTTAAATGACAGCATTTGTCAAGCTGTTTGTTTAGTGTAATCTCTGGGTGTGCTGTTACACAAGAACTGTCTTAATTAAGGTTAATCGGTGCATAATTAGAACCTCTGCTGACTTAAAATATCCCACTCATGGTAAAGTGATGAGAACTCTAATGTCTAGACTGAAGGACAAAGCAATCACAATTAACCAAGTTTCAAGACACACTCTTTCTGTCTCCAACACAGGGGCCATGCTCCTGGTCTGACCTGTTCAGAGCAGTGCATCTCATCCAAGTGTTTGGGACCCTCTTGTGAGCTTTGGATAAGCAAGTGTGATTCCAGCCTCGTGGTAGTTATGAAAAAACAAAAAACAAAACAAAGAAAAATGAATTCAGTGGTGGGCTGCTGCTGCTGCTTCTTTTTTTTATGTTATGTTAATCACCATACATTACATCATTAGTTTTTGATGTAGTATTCCATGATTCATTGTCTGCATATAACACCCAGTGCTCCATGCAGAACGTGCCCTCCCCAATACCCATCACCAGGCTAACACATCCTCCCACCCCCCCTACCCTCTAGAACCATCAGTTTGTTTCTTTTTTTTTTTTTGCTTTTTATTTTTTTTTTTATTCTTATGTTAATCCCCATACATTACATCATTAGTTTTAGATGAAGTGTTCCATGATTCATTGTTTGTGCATAACACCCAGTGCTCCATGCAGAATGTGGCCTCCTCAATACCCACCACCAGGCTAACCCATCCTCCCACCCCCCTCCCCTCTAGAACCCTGTTTGTTTTTCAGAGTCCATCATCTCTCATGGTTCATCTCCCCCTCTGATTTCCACCCTTCATTCTTCCCCTCCTGCTATCTTCTTCTTCTTCTTCTTTTTTTAACATATAATGTATTATTTGTTTCAGAGGTACAGGTCTGTGATTCAACAGTCTTACACAATTCACAGCGCTGACCATAGCACATACCCTCCCCAATGTCTATCACCCAGCCACCCCATCCCTCCCACCCCCCACCACTCCAGCAACCCTCAGTTTGTTTCCTGAGATTAAGAATTCCTCAGTGAGGTCATATGATACATGTCTTTCTCTAATTGACTTATTTCACTCAGCATAATACCCTCCAGTTCTATCCACGTTGTTGCAAATGGCAAGATTTCATTCCTTTTGATGGCTGTGGGCTGCTTATTATTCTGAACTATGTTAAAATTTAGCTCAGGTAAAAACTCCACTTTCTGTCTTTCTCTTGCATAAAGGGGGCATGGGGTGGGCGGGGAAATAGGCACAGAGAACAGAGGCATTATTTTTCTCAATATTGGAGAATGGATTAAGGAGCATGCAGTAGCCTGCTCCTCATGTCTATCAAGGGGCCCCATAGTACATCACAGTGCAGCCCCATACTTACCTTAGCTACCAGCCTGGGGTTCCTAATAGTAAGGGCACCAAACACTAATATGAACTCCAAGGGGTCAGTCATAAAATTACTTTTCACCTGGTGTCTTTAAAAACAAGATGAAAGCATCTAGCAATGGCTAGCTTTGGGAAAGACTTATTTGGAAACTGGAGATTGACAGGAACTTCTGTAAGGAAGGAACTGTTTTTTGTTCTTGTTTCTGATTATTATTTTTTAAATTTCCAATACATCGTGGACCGGTATTTTTGTAGAATCCAATGAGTTGCTCAGATTTAAAAAGACAAAGTTTAAGTACAAATATATTAATACTAGATTCAACAGACATAAAATGATTCAGCTGAATTGTTATAAAGGTTGCATTTCTTTTCAATGTCTGTTCTAACCTATGTGCCTAGTCATACAAAAGTTTGGATTGGGGCCCCAGGGTTGGCCGCCAGAGGCCCCCAGAGATCTCCCAGTCCTTCAAGCTCTTGGAAGGTTCTAGATTACCCGCGGAGCATGCACAGGCCACTCCCCTTTTGTGGACTCAGGCAATGCCTCCCTGGTACAGCTGTGCTCTGCCTCTGGGGCTCCAGTGAGGGGTGAGGCGAAAGGTGCATTGCGGTTTGCGTAATAGGTGGTATGAGTCGAGACCTGAGGGAGCGTCTGGGAGGAGGGGCCTCATGCACCTCCGTGCACGCACGTGTTTTTATCCGAGGACTCCCTGCGTCCAGGCATGGAACTCCCGAGATACCGCGAGATCCGACTTGCCCTGGGAAAAGTGGTCAGGGCTGTAGCGTCCGGGGCTTGGTTCCGCGCTTCTCTGAGCCTCCTCTGTGGCTCAGCCCACCCTCTCCCAGCCGCTCCATCAGGACCCACATACAACCGAAGTCACAAAGTGCACTCTGTGGGCTCCAACTGCGCTCTTTGGAAAAATACGTGCTTAGCTACGAACCCCACCTTGAATACACCTGGACCAGGTACTGTGTCAAACTATATCCTTCTTGAAAGTTTTGAGCAAACTTCGTGTTAGTTTGCACTTTCTGTAGTTGGTTGTTGCTTAATAATTGTTTTAAATTATTTCTTGCATTGTGAAGATTTGAAGTGCCCATAAATTCTTACAGCCTTTTCTCAAATCAGATTCGCTTACCTTTCTGACATATTTAGATATTCTTCCAGGAATACTGCTTCATGGATATGATTTACTCCTCTGTAAAGAAAGAGTAATAGGTGTTAATAGGCTCCTTGCTTACTTTTGTGTTCAGTTTGGATATGTTGGATTTTAAGCAGATTAACCTTTGATAAATTCAGGTTTTTGTTTTGTTTCGTTTTTTTTCTGATAATATGTTTAGGTGAAGTAGCAAGCTTGGGATCAGTTTCTTCTAAGTGGTCAGGCCTTGCCTGTTTATCGCTTCCACCTGGAAATTGAGCCTCTATCAGGAACACTCTGGGAGGGCTTTTCTTACGTGATGACAGTGGTTACTGAGTTTAAGAAAACTTTGCTACCCACTGCAGAGTGGGCTAATAGACGCTATCTTATTAGGGTGAGGAACTTCACGGGCTACCTCTGGGTCTGGCAGGTGAGTCTATCTTCTGATTGTGCATCCCAATTTGTGAGTCGTTGGGTTATAGACACATGCTCTGAAAGTCAAGGATTTCATTTATCATCTGAAAGAGGTGGGATATTACAAGCCTGTTTTCAAAAGAATTTTTTCATTATTCAGAACAGTAGTACGTATAAACTTTTGGTTATCCCACATCAAAGTTAATTCTGTATACCATCATTCTGTAAAAAAAAAAAAAAAAAAAAAATCAAGTCTTCAGGAAATTGAGAAGCAATGAAATACATAAACGTCTGTTGCTCTGCTGAACATGACTAAATCTCCTTAATGGCTTTGAAGGCAGTTCAGGATTTTACCATTCCTCTGTGTAATCGTTAAAAACAACACTTCATACAGTGCTGGGCAGCAAACATAAAAGGATGGATGGATGGGCTGATTCTGTTCTCTGTGACACACTCCAGCTATTTGAGCAAAATTCTGATAACTTTATCATTCAATCTTTTTTAAAAATTTTTTTAAAAGATTTTATTTATTTATTTGAGAGAGAGAGAGCATAAAGGGGGGGAAGGTCAGAGGGAGAAGCAGACTCCCCGCCGAGCAGGGAGCCCGATGTGGGACTTGATCCCGGGACTGCAGGATCATGACCTGAGCCGAAGGCAGTCGCTTAACCAACTGAGCCACCCAGGCGCCCCTATCATTCAATCTTTAAAGCTCGAGTTGTAGAATTAGGGACATGAATAGTTATTCAAGCTTTTCCATTATAATTGATCCATGTGTAAGACTTTTTTTGGTCAAAGCACTTACCTGAAGGGAAAATTTTTTTTAAACCATTTTGTTAAATTTTTCCAAATGAAACTTTTACAAAAACCACCCTAGTTTGTTTTCTCCCCTTCTAATGTAAGGTAGTGCTCAACTTCCTGGCTGCTGATGCAATTACTAAAAGTTAATCAGAACAGGACAAGACTGGTCCCCTTACCAGGCAAATTAGGGACTTCTAATTTATGTAACCTAAGGATTGCGAGAAAACAACTTAGGTTCTTGGCCATTTAAAAATACATTTTCCTAACGGACATTACAATAAATAGAAAATGTCTACGTGGAGTGTCTCTTTAAAGTGTGGATTAAGGAAACTATTAGGTTGAGCCATATGAAATCACCAATATCATGGGTCAAGAATTGTCAAATATTGGCAGTTTCATGTGGTGCAACATAACAGATTATGTGGCATGTGTTTTTAGAAAATTTTTAAAGTTTGAATCTAAAGTGATTCTACAAAGAGCAGCTTGGATACTTTAGGGAGAGGTCCTGAGATTTGCCAGGGAGAGAGAGAGGGCACGCGTGTGTGCTATATTTTCTTAAGAGCAATTTGAAATTAAAATAGATTATAAAAAAGAAGAAAGGACATATTTAGCTCTGCTGTTAGTATTGAGAAGGAAACATAGGGATAATAAATGAAGTGGCTTAATGAACTCTAGGTGTGGCATTTGAAAGCAATGGGATTCCTTTCCTGGTATTCAAAATGATAGAGATACATTAAAGTGGGTGATCATCTGGGGATTTTTCCCTTTATTATTGATTTCAAGATGTAGATCAATACAAAGATTTATATAAAGATATTTTTGGAGATACACAAAGCTTTGTATAAATCTTTGTATTGATTTTTTTTAATGCACTGAAGTGGGTAATCATGCTGAGCTTTTTGTTCATTGTTGGTTTCAAGATACACAAAAGCTGGTTTTGTGGGCAATTAATATTGCTCAAGGACAATCTCAGTTTGAAAAGGGACCTTACCTTTCTGTAGCCACATAAGTGGGGTTCCAAGAAAACTTTGAACTCCAAGTGATTTTGTTTAATCTCTCTCCATTGAGATTGGATGCTTTGAAAATAACTCCTCAAACATCTTGCTGCCATCAGCAGTAATTTGGCTTTTTAAACCTCTGTATACTGTATTGGAAAGATATGTTAGGCTATATTTGTGAGCACAAAGCAACCATGTAAATTTTGGGACAGTGGCAAAGCAAACGTCTCTGATATCCCATATCTAGCACTATTCAAGGTGTGGTAGTATTTTCAAATGTATACATTTGTATACTTTTTGAATGACAAAAAGTCTTTTAGTTCCAAGCTAAGAAAGCAAACCCTTGAGAATTATACATTTATTACTCTGTGGTCATAAAGTACTATTTCTAAGTGTTTAATTCTTTTGTCAAATTTTATTCTTAAATGCATTTTCAATTCAGTATCTTTTAACATTTTTCATCTTTCATTAAGCAAAACAAATTATTTATTCTATGCCACCAACGTGCCAGACACCATGTAAAATGTTTGTGTATCTTAATTCATTCCATTGTCACTTATAAGTAGCTGTATCCTCACTATCCTCAGATATAAAGGATCATACACCTAGTGACTGGAAGAAGCAGTTTGAAGCGAGGTCTTTCCTCTATCATAGTGTAAAAGTTGCCCTGGAATGCACACTGCAAGAGTAGCTAGGTGTTTTGAAATTTCTACACTAGTATGTTTCACATTTTAATAAAAGTCACCTGGGAATCTTGCTAAAAGGCTGATTCTAATTCACTGGGATGGAGCTGGAGGTTTACATTTCGAACAAGCTCCCAGGTGATGTTGATGCAGCTGATCTACGGATCTCACCTAGAGCGTTGAGGGTCTGCACTGTTGAATGCATGGCCTGGTAGAGAATTAATGCCTGCTTTTTATTTATTTTTTATTTTTTTATTTAATTTTATTTTTTAAAGATTTTATTTATTTATTTGACAGAGAGAGACACAGCGAGGGAGGGAACACAAGCAGGGGGAGTGGGAGAGGGAGAAGCAGGCCTCCCGCCAAGCAGGGAGCCCGATACGGGGCTAGATCCCAGGACCCTGGGATCATGACCTGAGCCCAAGGCAGACACTTAACGGCTGAGCCACCCAGGCGCCCCAGTGCCTGCTTTTTAAAATGAAATAACTGCTCTGAGGAGAATCAGGTGTCAAAGTTGTCAGCTATACTGTAGCAAATCTGCCAACAAACGTAGCACTGTAGGTGTAGGGGCTCCTGGAGCTCACACAACTAAATAGGAGTTGGGAGATTTGGGAACATTGGTCAACAGTTTCTTAATTTGGAGGGTCTATGCAAGGCTGGAATAAGGGAGTAAGAGATGGCCAGAAATACGAGAATTGGGGATGAAACAAGGAAAAGTGAAAATTTTGGAGATCCTGGGTAACCACCATTGCACGCTGTTAGGAGTGACTTCTGGTGAGTGAGTTCTTAAAAATAAAAGATGCTGTGCTTGGAAATACACCTTTATTGGAGTAGCCCTCACAGGGACTATCAAAGCTAGTCTGATCCATTGTCTCCTTCTGGAGGGTAAAGGCTATGATTTGCTCACCTGACTATGAATAAGAGCAGGAAGATTTTAAGTGAGATTAGGCACTCTCTAATTCAGGTTATCCATCAACCAACCTTTAGTTAGTAGGGATTAATTCCTTTGTCATACACTAATTTAATATTCAAAATGTTATACTGGGAGCAGCAGTATTAGTGTCACCTGGGAACTTGTTAGAAATACAAATTCTTGGTCCCCACCCCAGGCCTGAATCAGCATCTGCAAATTGGCAAGATCCCCAGGTGATTTCTACGTACATTAAAGTTTGAGATGCACTGATGTAGCAGAAAGCAGGAGTCTAGAAGAAAGGTCCAATTGGCTGCTAGATTTTGGTGGGAACACGGAGAAGTTCAGGAAAGGCTTTTATTTATGGGCTTACCAAAGAGAGGAAACTCAGAGAACACAAGGATGCTGGCTTAACTGAACCAGAGCTGCAAATCCAAAGCTGCTGCTTAGAGCAGAAAAGAGCTCTTTGGATAATACTGTTAGCTTGGACACATCAGACAATTCACACAGGCTAAGTAGTATTGCCTCTCAGGGCCAGACTGCCTATGCAGTTACTTCCCTGACAGCAAAAATGACCACCCATTACCACAAACCAAAACAAGAGGATTTGTAGCTCAGTTCAGCCACCTCCATCACTTGGATAACCTTGCATCCCAGCCCAGGGAAGGTACATATGGAGAGTTAACATTGTTTTAAGGAAAGAAAAAGAGAACTTTGTTTAATCTCTTTATCAGAATGTTTTCACCCTTTTGTATAAAGCTTTCTGAAGGATGTAACACTACTTGAAACTCTAATATTAGTCAACAAGATCAAAAGCAGCTGAGGAAGAAAGAGAAATCAACTACTTACAACTCCTTTGCCTCTTTGTCTGTAATGATACCAAGCATATTGCTGCAGTTGGTGTATGGGCTGTATTAATTAGCATCTCCTGTGTTACAAACCACCCAAACATTCATTTAGCTCAGGATCCTGGACTTAGGAGGGCATTTCTTCCGGCCTTAGTTGGCATGTGTTGTCAATTGCTGGCTTCCTGGGGGCTGGCCATTCGAAGGTGATGTCTGTAGCCCACTTCATCTCTGGTCATCCTCCAGCAGGCTAGCTCAGGCTTGTTCGTACAATAGCAGGGTTTCAAGGCAGCAAGCAAGGTGTATGAAGTTCCAGAGTCCCAGACTGGAATGAGCGCATAGTCACTTATGGTGCATTCCATTGACCGAAGCAAGTCACATGGCCAGCCCAGACTCTAGAGGTAGGGGATGGACAGAAAGTGCTTTAGCATCACACTGGCATTGTTGTGAATACAAGGAGGGGAAGAATTGTGCACATTTTTACAGTGCGTCTACCACATGGGCCAAATGAAGGATCAAGAGACTTTCACAGACCATACATTTTTCATTCATTTTGGTTTCTCTAGTACCATCCTTGTGTTCTCAGTGCCTGACACATTTGGGCATTTAACAGATGTTTTAGAAGCAGTGTAATTCATTTTGTTTTACTTTTTTTTTTAAGATTTTATTTATTTGCGAGAGAGAGAATGAGAGACAGAGAGCATGAGAGGGAGGAGGGTCAGAGGGAGAAGCAGACTCCCTGCTGAGCAGGGAGCCTGATGTGGGACTTGATTCCGGGACTCCAGAATCATGACCTGAGCCGAAGGCAGTCGCTTAACCAACTGAGCCACCCAGGCGCCCTTGTTTTACTCTTTACATAGGCTTTGAAATCTCTGACCAGAAGCAAAGTTCTGTTAAAATGTGATGATCTCCATACTCACAAAGATTACCTAATTACCCTGACTAGGAGACACTTCTTTTCAATTGCATATTTAACAATTGTTAGAGTAAGGAAATTAGAAAACATAAAATTTGAATGACTGTTGAAAATAGCCCTTGTGCCATTTAAGAAAAATTCTGACAAATTTTTGCCCAGAGGTCTTTATTGTAATATTATAAGGACAAATTTAGTGAAAACAATAGAAGTATAATTTTAAATTTAAGGGATGGCTATGGGATATCCATGTGACAGAATACTAAACCGTTATAAAAACATCAATGGAAAATATTTTATAACGTAGACCTACTATAAGTAATTTAATATATTTAATTCAATATGTATCTTACAAATATTTATATTTAAGTGTATTAAATGCTTAAATATAATAAACATTAATTCATATTTATGTAATATAATTATTATTATTATACGATATTCTTATATAATGTAAACATGACTGTAATACAGGGACTGTGACTGGATGCAGGATGTGGACACAGTTGGGCGAAGGAGCTGTAGTTATATTTACTTTTTTTTTTTCCAGTTTTACAAATATCCTGTAGTATAAATGCTATGCTTAAAAGTAACAGAAAGAGAAGGAAGACCATTCCTTATCTCTTCTGTAAGGAGTTTTTCTATAACATCACAGGTTGCTATTATAGGCCATTTAATTTATGCCCCTAATTTCCAGTGGTACCACAGCAAAGTTATCTAAGAAGTTCCACCAAGGAACAAGTTCAGTGTTTTAGCATTTTCCAGGAAATCTTCATTGAGTAGAGCATATAGATCTCAGTCATCAGAACAGCTGATATATGGGGACAAAGGCCTAATGTAACTTTATTGGAAAAGTTGAGTATCTGGACAATCCTGAAGATAAAAGTTACACAGGAAATGTGTGGAAGGCAGCAGGACTGATCTGTTCTGAGGATCTTGGTGGAAGTGGAGGATGGGGGTGAGAAAGAGCATAGGATGCCAGCCTTAACTCAGGAAGCCATGTGATGGATGCAAAAGAATGCAACTGACATAGGGTGGGAGTGGGAACAAAATCTCACTCCACATGCCAACCAGTAATGGAGGGGGATTTGAAGATGACTATTAGTGAGGACAGAATCAGAAGGTAGCTTCAATTTGGAGTCCTTACTGGGAGGTAATTGCTTCTTGGACTGATTTGCAATGGAGAAATGCCAGTTTCATCAGCATTATTTTAAAGCTCAGTCAAAAGATCTCCTTTTCCTTTTCTTTCCTCTTATTTTTCCTCTTCTTCTCCCTTTTCTTCCCCCATATTTCACTTCCCAAGTTACTGTCAATCTCTAGCACAAGGAGGAATCTCCAACATGATGGATGTGTGAACCCCCAATCATGATTTTGATCATCTTTGAGTGTAACTACCCTCCTCTGATAGCCAACAATTATTCCTACTCATTTCCACTTCCGTATTCTCTTCTAAATCATTTAAGATCTCTCCACTTCAGACTTCTTTTCTCCCTGATATATAAACAGGGGAAGTCAGAGACTTTGAGGCTGGTTCATTTAAATATTAAAACATTTCAGCAGTGTGCAATTGCCTTCAAATTTCAGCTTTCATAGCTTGTGCTTTTACTAAATTAATAGTCAGCACTTCCATAGCATTTGTGATTTTCAAAGCTAACTGAACTTTATCTCAAATTATTTTTAAATGGTTTTCAACTTGGGAGGGAAGTTGGAGAGAATGTGCAAGAGTGTATAGTGTTTGCTATCATTTGCTGCCTCCTAAAAGTAATGATGCAGCAAATTGAAGTGAATCATCCTCAGGATATTAAGGTTTGATCCATCTGGAATTAATCATCTCTAAGAATTACCTGTTGCCTAAACTACATTGACCAAAGCAGTGCTTGGAATACACATTTAAAGACAAAAACTGTTCATAATCCGGGAATTTTTTTCTCTCAATATTAATTGCAACCCTAAAATTCTAATCATTCCACTTTCTTTGCTTCTCACCACTATTTGCAAAACAAAAACAAAAGATGAACAGAACAAAAATATGGTTTGCTCTGTGATCAGTCAATAAGTATTTAATACCTAAGTGACATATAAACTGCTTAGTTCTGGGAGAAGGGAGAAAAACAGTAAAAATAAAGTAACAACCCACTATTCTTATCTTAGAGTAGCCTTCAGTTTGGTCATGTAATCAAGCTTACATGTAGAAATGATAAAGGATTGCTAGGGTCTATAATTGGGTCTACAATGTCAGTAGGAAAAAAGTCCTTGTGGACTGGAGGAGCTGGCTGGGGCTTCAAGGAAACGTTAGCTGTAGATTTGGCATTATTACATAGTGTGGTGGATTTTGAACCACCCTGAATTATCAAGGGAGCCACTGCAACTTCTTGAGCAGGAGGTAGAAAGGTGGAACAACAGTTATAGGGTGAGAGTCCTAAGCAGGATGTCCTGCAGATTGGGTAGATGGGACATCAGCTTGAGGACTTGGTGCAAGGTAAGCTAGGGTGGAATGGTTCAAGAATTGTGATTAGAAAGTGCACATTGGACTCAGATGAACGTGTGTAAAATCCTAGTTCTTTGTAGATGAGTGGCCTTGATAAAACTCATCTACAACGTGGGGTGTGTGTGTGTGTGTGTGAGATTTAAATGAAGTAGTATGTGAAAAGCACTATATTTGACCCCAGATAAAAGTATGGTAGAAACGTTATTAAATGATACCATTTTTGTCTCTTGGTCATCAAATAAATGATTTTTCCATTTATGCCCTAGTCATGTGTTCTCTTTATTTTTTATTTTTTAAAAATTTAAAAAAAGATTTTGAGAAAAAAGAGCATGAGTGCAGGGAGGAGCAGAGGGAAGGGGACAAACAGACTCCTCGCCAAGTGGGGAGCCTGACTCAGGGCTTCATCCCACGACCCTGAGATTATGACCTGAGCTAAAGTCAGATGCTTAATCAACTGAGCCACCCAGGTGCCCCTTTACTTTTTTTTAAGATTTATTTTAGAGAGAGTGGTGGTGGGGTGGGGGGGAGACAGAGGAAGAGGAAAAGGGAGAAAATCCTCAAGCAGACTCCCTGCTGAGCACAGAGCCCTATATGGGGCTTGATCCCAGAACCCTGAGATCATGACCTGAGCTGAAACCAAGAGCTGGATACTTAACCGAGTGAGCTACCCAGGGGCCCCAGGTGTGCATTCTCTTTAATGATGAAACTGAAAGTCTTCAGGCTTGGATTTCTGTGTCTTGAAGTATATCAGACTACTCTAAGTGATTGTACTGCTAGAACAAAAAATACTTGAGTATTTAAAAACAAACTGTTCAAATTTATCACCGAGGTAGCAAGAAAGCAGAGTCTTTGAAAGCTAAAAACTTAGTGAAGGTAAGAATCAGGCAGGATGGAGGAGGTGGTGGGAGATTTGCAGAAAGCATCTGTTGAGCCAATATGATGTGGAGCCTGGGTTTTCATGGCCTCCTGGGCATTCAAGAGTTAGGAGATAAAGTTGCAGCCAGTGGGCAGTGTATTAGGAGGTTCCCCTTTGTTCTTAAAATTGATCACAAAGAACTGTCTCTAAGCTGTAAAGGTAAAACATGCCCCACCTCCTGCTTCCTAATGGGGCTACAAGGAAATTTGCCCCTCTTGTACCTGGTTGTGGGTGGAAGGGAAAGAAGTTGTCTTTGAGCCCACATGTGAGTTTGCATCTTGAATTAATATGACTTGTGTGCTCCAACAAAACAAAACAAAACACCTCCGGCTGAGAATTTCATATAAAGTGTGGTGATGCCTGTAGGTCCTGGCAGAAAAAACTCTACAAATCCAGTTCTCCTCCCTAGACTAGCTCTTTTCAAATTCTAATGTACATGGGTTATGATTAAAATGCAGATTCTGATGCAGCAGGCCTGGGGCTTGACTCTGTATGTCTCTTAATCTCTCAGGTGAAGCAGATGCTAGTGGTCCATGGATCACACTATGAGTAAACTAAGAAACCCACCTTCAAGTCCAGGTCTCAAAGAAGGTCCAGAAGACCTCTCAAGTATATGAAATCACAATCCATAACTTTAAAATACAAAGCAAAAGTCAGCAGGATCAAGAGAGAATTAGACCAGCAAAGACTTCAGATACTAGAATTATCCAACTCAGAATATAAAATGGATATTTAATGCATTTCAATTTCAATGTGAGATTGAAAATATGAGCAAGGAGAAACAAAGTTCTGTAAATACCTGATAACGTTTAGTGAAATGGAAAACTTCTAGATGTGAAAAAACATACATATGTGATTATGAAGTTTTAGAAGTTAGAGTTCAATAGCAGATTAAATCCCGCTGAAGAGAAAATTATATTTAACTGCAATGTAGATTTAAAGAATATATTTAGAATGAAGCATAGATAATGGAGAAGAGGAAATATTTGAAGAAATATTACCAGAGAATTTTCTAGAACTAAAGTAACATCTTCAGGTTCAGGATGCCCAACAATTTTGAAACAGAATAATATAAATCTGTACTAAAGAAAAGATTTTCAAAGTTTAGTGAATAAGACAAATTACACCACCCTTCCTCCCCTCCCCAAGAAAAGGACATTTTATTTAATTTATTTTTAAAGATTTTATTTATTTGACAGGGAGAGAGAGAGAGGCAGAGAGCAAGCACAAGGAGGGGGAGTGGCAGGCAGGGGAGAAGCAGGCGAGGACCCTGGGATCATGACCTGGGCTGAAGGAAGCTGCCTAATTGACTGAGCCACCTAGGTGCCCCGAAAAGAACATTTTAACTGCCAACTTCACAGCAGTAACTATGAAAGCCAGAAGATAGTAAAATTATACTTTCGGGCGCCTGGGTGGCTCAGTTGGTTAAGCGACTGCCCTCAGCTCAGGTCATGATCCTGGAGTCCCTGGATCGAGTCCCGCATCGGGCTCCCTGCTCTGCAGGGAGTCTGCTGCTCCCTCTGACCCTCCCCCCTCTCATGTGCTCTCTGTCTCTCTCATTCTCTCTGTCTCAAATAAATAAAATCTTTAAAAAAAATTATACTTTCAGTGATATGGGAGAAAATAATAGTTGATTTTGAATTTTCTCCCCCCAAAATCCTAGAACTATTTTTCATAATGAAAACAAAATAGAACTTTTTCAGTATGAAAACATAGTTTATCACCATTAGAGTCTCACTAAAGTAATTCTAGATGATGTATTTCAGAGAGAAGGAAAACTATTCCAGAGAGAAATTTTATGAAGCAAGGAGGAATAATTAGCCAAAAAAGTCTTTTTTTTTAAAGATATAATACATGGTAAAAAAGAGGGGGGGTGATGATTGGATTTATAAGTGTTTAATGTCCTTTTATTATCTGAAGATGTGCAGAGATACTGGTAAACTTGAGTTTGGTAAGTTCTCATTTTCAGTTTCTGGGGAAACCAAGAGAAGGAGAGGCAGAAAATATAATTTCTAAGCTAGTGGAAACAAAATGAAAAAAATCAATCTAAAGAAAGATGAAGTAACATAGGAAAGGTAGCCTACATTAAAACATGCAAAGAGGGGCGCCTGGGTGGCTCAGTCATTAAGCGTCTGCCTTCGGCTCAGGACATGATCCCAGGGTCCTGGGATCGAGCCCCACATCGGGCTCTCTGCTCTGTGGGAAGCCTGCTTCTCCCTCTCCCACTCCCACTGCTTGTGTTCCCTCTCTCTCTGTCAAACAAATGAAATCTTAAAAAACCATGCAAAGAGAAGTAAATTCAAATATAATAGAAGTAGACATAATACATGAGGGTGGATAAATGTTGATTAAATGTTTCAGACAAAGATTGTAGGACATGAGAAAAACTTGAAACCTCTAGCTGAGTGGTTCCTACGGTGTGATTCCCTGGACTAGCAGCCTTAGCATCACCTGGGAAATTAGATTCTTAAACCCACTCCAGGCCTACTGAATCAGAATGTCTGGTGATGGGTTCCAAAGTCCTGTGCTTTAACAAGCCTAGATGATGCATGCTAAAGTTTGAGAACCGCTGCTCTAGCTATATGTTCTCTGCGAAAGACCTGTGTAAAACACGCATAGAGGCATATGAAAGGAAGGTAGTAAATATACCAGTTGTTCAAATGGTTTTCTGTGGAGAGGTTGCAAAAGAGAAATCTAATATATTTATCGGAAATGCAGATTTCAGGGCTCTACCCTACAACCAATTATCAGTCTTTAGCCCTAAGAATTGTCATCTTAGTGTTTAATATGTACTTCGAGGTGTAAGAGCCACTATTATACTCAAATGAAGGATAAAATCTTTTAATTCCTAGGGTGATTAAGGGCCTGGGGATAGATGAGAAAAGGAAGAGAACAGCCAGGAATATAGTGTGGAGCAGGGTGAATACATGAAGTGAAGTGGCTAGTGGACAGTTACAGGTAGTGCAGAATGTAAAAGAGTTTAATGAATGGTGATACCTAATATTCCATGTGAGTTTTTTCCATGGCTACAAGAAAACCCCCAAATTTATCATTCATTCTAAATCCTAAAGTAGCTACACACAGATGTGCATTCTGGGTGCTTTTGTTATGCTTGTTTCTTGAATGTTGATGAGAATGAGTTCCACATGTTAGGCGTGTGTGTGTGTGTGTGTGTGTGTGTGTGTATGTGGCGGGGAGGTGGTAGTGGTGGGAAGTATGTAGGTTAATGGGTGCTAAATATATAGGATGATGATTTTTTTTGTTTTCATTTTCTTGATTTTTTTACTTTTTAAATGAGCATATAATGTATTATTTGTTTCAGGGGTACAGGTCTGTAATTCATTAGTCTTACACAATTCACAGCACTCATCATAGCACATACCCTCCTCAATGTCCATCACACAGCCACCCCATCCCCCCCCCCCCCCCCCGATGATGATTTCAACTTATTTTAGCAGCTGAGAGCTCAGAGGGAGGATATTAAGAATGCAAGCATCCTTGGACTCCTCAGATGTCTTCAGAGAAGACTTTGATATTCCATTGAGGATAGACTGGAAACATGAGCCAACTTTGCTAGCTCTGAAGAGTTAGGGACACCCCAGATGACATATGACTCCACAATTGTGCCAATATTGGGAACACAAAGCAAGAGTTCAGTTCATGCTTGTTGACTTGCCTTTACCAAGTCTTGATCTTCATTTCCGAAAAGGAAATGAGATTTTAGATCTAGGCCTGTGAATTCTCTGGCAGCAATGAGAATGATGTTCACCTTCAATGGATAACCAAATTTGAGAACATGGTCATACCCTTAGAATGAATACTTTCTCTCCTATTACCAAGGCAGTGTTTCTTGCAACTATCTCAGAACCAACTCAGTCTTTACTATTATCCATCTTTAGGTTATTCAAGGATTCAAGCACAAAGCGAGACTTATATTTTGTCCTAAATCTGTCAGTAGCAAGTGTTAAGCAATATAAAGTACCAGATAAACAACTTAGAGTAATAACTTGGATTTAAGATGCTGTTGGAAAAAGTTATGTAGTCAGGATGTATTCAGCCTGTTCGCTGAGTAACCTTTCCCCCCTCCCTGCCAGCACCATGTGGAAAGAAAATGAAGTTGTTTTTTTCCTTTCTGGGATCTGTCTTGCAAACTGAAATATAGAAGTAAGATAGAATTTGAATTTCAGATTTCCTACTTGACGGGTTTCAAACCATTGGCAAAGCTATATATTAAGTGGTTTCATAAGGGGGAAAATACAAATTATAGAAGTACCAGCTGTGGTTTAATATTTAGGGTGAACTTATATCCAATGTTGACCTTTAGGTAGAGCATATTTTACTGAGAATCCATCCAAACCCAGAAGTTCTACTTTACTATAGCCCCAAACTTGAATAAATAATAATCAGGAAAATTCAGGAAAATGGACAGATGTGACTTTGTGCTTATTTTAGTTCAGTTAGATGTTATCTGAGGTCTACCAGATCTTAAAACTGTAGGGAAAAGTGCAACCTGCAATTTCATATTCCCAGCAATTCCATATCTTGTGAAATCTCAAAGTTCATCCCATGATTTCTAGGAGTCTTAAAAAGATTACACTGTCTTCTGTTTCTGAGCTTCTGTTTTCATCTTCACCATTTATACTTCATTCCACGTTGACCCCAAAATATAGTCTCTTGATTTCCACAAGACACTATAATCAAAAAACCATACAAAAACTTCACACAAAGCATGTAAATAGTTTTACTCATGATGTGGGATCCTTGGAGAGGTTACACTTAACATTGTGCGTCATGAAATCTCTGGATCATTAACATAACCTTTATTGGCTTTTCTCTCTTCCTGTCTTACTGCAAATACCACATGCCTCCTGGGATTGCCTTTTGAAGAGACTACTCCCAGATTCTGTCAATGGGTTCTGCTTTTTGGAGGAATCCAGTTTAAAACAACAATATCCTATCTCATAAGTGGGTCAGGTAGTTGTGAGAACTCAATGAGGTAATTTATGTGAAATACGCGAACTGTGTCTAGCACTTAGTAAGCCCTCAGTGAACTATTTGGAATTCATAGAATCCTAAAGTGATTCACTTCCTTCACTTTCCATTCTGTGAACTCCCAGTCATGATTCAAATTTGGAGAAGAGGATGTGATTGGATTAGAGTGTGTCACTTGTCCTGTTGGCAGGGTTATGACCTGTGACTGATAGTCCTGTGAGGATGACATGGGGTAGGAACAGATTGTCACTAAGGAAGGGTCAGCTGGGAAGACAAATGACCTCCCCACTGGAGTTCTAAGCCCTGTTCTATGTATGAGGGAATGAAGGCTCAGAAAGATTCTGGAATTTGCCAAAGTCACACAGCCAGCAATGTGGAGCAGACCTTGTATTCAACTCCTCTGATTCTAGATCCAGTATTCATTTTTCTACAGTGTTAGTGCCAAATCATAATAGTACTTTTTTTCACCAAGTGCACATATGACCCTGAAAATGTATTTAATGTACCTATCCCTGAATTACCAGCATTAGTGAAATTGTTTTTTTAATTATGTTAATCAGCATACATTACATCATTAGTTTTTGATGTAGTGGTCCATGATTCATTGTTTGCATATAACACCCAGTGCTCCATGCAGAACGTGCCCTCTTTAATACCCATCACCGGGCTAACCAATCCCCCCTCCCCCCTCCCCTCTAGAACCCTCAGTTTTGTTTCTCAGAGTCCATAGTCTCTCATGGTTTATTTGTGCTATTTTGCTTCAAATGAGTTGGAAAGAAAATAAGCTATTGATTTTTCCAAATCAAAAAGTTATTGGTAAAAAATAGTACTATGATTTCCAACTGGGCTTTAAAATATTGACAATCAAGAAACATTACAGTGATACCACTAAAGAATTCCTTTGAGCATGGAGAATGGATATTAAAAGGTTATTAAAATCTGTGTCAAGGCAGATTGGACTCGAATCAAGAAGGAAAAAAGCTGAATTGTGGATACAAAGATAATACAAGCTTATAATGAGATGTGTTTAAATTCTAGTGGGAGAAAGAAAAATCTGGCATGTAGTGACCATAGTCCACTTTATTTTTGTATGGGAAACTGTTGTCTACTTAAGACAAATAGTCCCGATGAGCAATAGGAATTAGACCAGTAGGCGCAGTTATAACCCTAAGGCATTGTATGACCATTACATGCTGTAGAAAAAGACTTTTGGGTCTCTATAAATCACACCAGGTATCCCCATTCTTGACCTAACCATGAGCCAAGGGGTTATCTTTGAGTTCAAAGGATAGCACTGGTGATATGTAAAAGGACTAGCTTATTCAGGGAACAGGCACTATATATAAATCTAAAATAACATAGTCCCTGAGAAATAATCCAACTTTTAGCACATAAAAACTTTGTGGATTCCAAGAACAAATGTCACCAGCTGCGGTGAAATTATAGATTTCTATAGCTTGGTTCAGTGTAGGAAAGTTTTTAAAATAAACTATGGGGCTATGACCCCATTTCACAACCTACCCACAATAAATTCACCTTATAAATTCCCCAAACAACAGTTACTAAACTCCTCAGACAGAGTGACCTTCTTTCGTAATCAGATACTATTATTTTTAGAACCTATTTTACAGAACAATTTTCTGTGTTTTTGCAATAAAGAAAATTATTTTGACCTTTGTGCACCTACGTTTGTTTAAAACAAACACACACACACACACACCCCCCACCCCACCCCACCCTATTTCTAGCTATAAACCAGACTTTGGGGGAGCTTCTGGTTCTTATTTTGTACTGAGTTGGCAACACATATTTTGATCCATGTTGAATCTGGGCAGTCACAATTGTTGTGTATTCAGTTAGCTTTCACATAATTATTATTTTTTTTTTTAAAGATTTTATTTATTTATTTGACAGAGAAAGACACAACGAGAGAGGGAACACAAACGGGGAGTGGGAGAGGGAGAAGCAGACTCCCCGCCGAGCAGGGAGCCGGATGCGGGACTCGATCCCGGGACTCCAGGATCATGACCTGAGCCGAAGGCAGTCGCTTAACCAACTGAGCCACCCAGGCGCCCGCTTTCACATAATTATGTATACGTTTCTGATGCAAAGGATAGCTAAATCTGCATTCCTTTTGAGATGAGGAAGAAAACTACAAAAACAGTATAGTAACACCTTAATTGACTCAATTATTGCAGTCATGGAGAGGTTTATGTTTAGATTTGCGGCTAAACAGAAGTCAATCAGGAACTCCATTTTTTCCCCTCAAACATTTTTTTTAATTAAAAACTCAAAAACCTATTAAGTATACTGTGATGATACTCTAGATGCTTTCCTTTTAACGTAGTGCAGGATTGTTGGGTAAAAGCATATGGGTCTGAGTTTAATTTATACTTACCTACAATTATACCTTTGAAGATTTTGAAAAATTTTAGTACACAGCTCACATTTACATACTACTTTGTATGTTCCAGTTACTTAGTTCTGTATGGGTACCTATATGATTATTTGTGTGTGTGTGTGTGTATAAATAATGTATAAATACACTTAAGGCTTATACCACCCGGGGAAACCACGTACTATTAGTAACATCCCCACTTTACAGATAAGGACATAAGTACTGAGAAGCTGAGTAACTTGCCTAAGACCACACTGTATGGAAGAACTAGGGAGGGAATGTCAGCACTTTGGCCCCAGGGCCTATGCTCTTAATCACCACACTATATTGCCCTGAAGTCAAGTTGGTCCGTTCTTCAGGATAATTGAGGTGGTGTGGGATAGAGTGGGCATAGATTAAAGCCCCTTTTCTTCTGTAATCAGCTGCATGACCTTGGGCAAGTCACTTCGGGCCGGGATTATATTTTTTGCCATTGAAGTGAAAGGATTAATCTAGACTTGAGCATCCATTATGGTCATCATTGGCCTCATTTGGCTAATAAGCACCTGAAACAAATTGACATTGCCCTAAGTGTAAGATACACAACAGGTTTCAGGCCTTAGTATGAAAAAAATTTTAAATGTCTAGTGTTTTTTATATTGTGTGTTGAAATGATATTTTGGATATACGGGGAATGAAATAAATATATTAAAATTAATTTCACCTGTTTTTACTTTTTTCAGTGGGATTACTAGAAATACTAAAATTCCATATGTGATTTAACTTTGTGGTCCATATGTATTTCTGCTGGATTGTGGAGTTTGTACCAAAAGTTCTTTGTCTACATGCCCGTTGATATTTCCAAGTGAAATTCCGTTATAGGCATAGGCAGGGAGATACAATTCCAGAAACATCTTTTGTATCAAGATTTTCTCACTTGCTCAAGAAAATTTTAGAATGCAAGTGCAGGACATTGACATAAAAATAACCCAGGTCCACTCCAAGTCATTAAAGTTACTTGTAAATGTTGCTGTCTGTTATTAAGAACAAATTATTTGGTCATGCTTAAAACTGAGGTGCCATTCTGGTGTCAAGATGTCACAAGTATCCTAGATATTTCCAGTAATCCTTCACTTCTGAGATTCTGTAGTTCCATTCTTATAGAAACCTAGCCATGGACTGTCTATAAGATGAAAATGGAGAAATAAAGATGCAAAGATAGAACGCACAACATATTTATAAGTTGGAGAATGTCAGGAGTACTGTCATTTTTCTCCTCCTCAAAGAGCTAATGATCTCCGGAGGCTGCCAGCAGTGGATTCCCTGAAGGAAAGAAAATTCAAGGTGCTGGGATTAAATGGCCCAACCTGGCTAGAGCACAGACTTGGCATTCCAGTTCTGCCACTGTTGTTTGATTGATTTCACAAACGGCTCTGTTTCCACCTGCACCAAGTTGTGGCAAGAGCAGCTGTCCTCCCAATTTCCACTGTCAGTGCATGTTAGAGGTGAGCTACCTCTTGCAGCTGTCCCAGGAAGCCCTGGGGGTAATCTGATAATTTGCTTTTGCCCCTGCCTCATACAAGTTGGATGATAGGATCAGCTTCGGGTTAAAAGTTACACTTTTTGATAATTTATTACCTTAAAGATGTTGTGGGGTGATTCATGGAATGTAGAATGTGTCACCAGTCAGAAGTAGGACACTAGTAAAAAGAAAATTATTAAATTTTCTTTAAATAAGACAGTGAAGTATTAAATCCATTTGGTATACTACAAATGTATCTCAGGTAAAAGATTTATTGAATAAGTGGAAGTGGAAGTCAAAGGGAATAAAAACCATTGAAAAATTTCTTCCTTCCCTTATACTTTCCCTCTCATCTTTCAGATCATAATACAAAGCCATAGTAAGGCTGTTGGATCATCCAAGCTTTCTGCATTCAAGGGATTAATACTGTAATATAGTGGTTCTCAGAGTGTGGTTCCTGGACTAGCATCATACATAAGCATCACCTGGGAACTTAGAAATGCACCTTCTTGGGTCTCAACCCAGACTTACTGAAACAAGCTCTGGAGGTGAAGCCCAGCAGTTGATGTTTTAACAAGCCCTCCAGGGGATTCTCACACAAGTTAAAGAACCTGTGCTGTGTAGACACCACTGGGAGCAGGCTTGATTCCCTTTACCACTGGTGCAGTCATTTGTGAGTATCTGTGAGCAGCTAACAGCACAGCTGCAACCTCCAAACAATTGTCCTTGGTTGAACTACCTTGTCCAGACATGGAGACCGCTCAGAGGTATGCCACGATCCCCACTCTGGAGCCTGCCCAACAACTGCCTGATATGGGCATATAAAAGCCCAGCCTCTTTCCTTCAAGGCAAGACAAGTCTATAGTATGGTATGCTCCAGAGCTCTTCTGTGAGATCATGCCATAGATTTTACTTCATCCTTGCTCATCTCCTTGCCATTCCTAGTCTTGCTCCCCCACTTCCTTATAAGAGTCCTCCCTCAGTATAGCACATGCACCCGAATTCTTGTCTCAGGCTCTGGTTCCAGGGCATCTGTTCACCTTCAGTCACAGGTCAGAAAACTAGCCTACAGTCCAGCTACCAGTTTGTGCAAATAAAGTTTTAGTGGAGAATATCTGTACCTGTCCATTTACACATTGCCTGTGGTTGCTTTTGCACTACAGTAGCAGACCTAAATAGTTGGGACAGAGACGGTGTATAGCCCACAAAACCTACAGTATTCACTGTTTAGCTCTTTAAGGGAAAGTTTGCTGATGTCTACCTAAGACATGAGCCAAGGTCAGATGGACGAAAGCTAAAAGGGAACAAAAGACCTCTGTGTGTTAGGCATGTGTTATAAGCAGAGATGTGCTGGAGCCAATTGTGGAATTGTGTTTCTTTCCAGCTCTACGTGTGACATCATGTTGGTAGCTTGAAATCAGCCATGACAGGAATATTTCCACTACAGGAATTGGCAAATTCTGTAAATCAGATTTTTTTTCCCCCCTGGAGTTTCAGGTGTTAAGTATTTACCAGCACATCACTGGTTAGGAGCCAGATGTCTTATGCCCTTAAGAATGGTACAAAAAATCAAGACTCTTTAATGGAAAATAAGGAAAAAAAAAAAAAAAGATTGAGATCTCTCAAATGTATGTGAAAGCACTTATAAAAGAGTCACTTTAATTTTCTTTCTCTTTTTTTTTTTACAGAAAATAAATCTTTTTCTTGTGGGCACACATGATCTTTAGGGTCTGTCTCCATGTTGTTTTTGTTTTTTATACTAGTCTGTGCTGTTTACTAAATTTCCTCTGAGATGGGGCACTCCCTCAACTGTCTTTATTGGGTTGCTTCATTGTTGTCTTACGGTCAACCACAGCTTTATTAACAGATTCTCTTGGGCATAACTTTGGTCTCAGCACTTCAAGAATTTATACAAGTCTAAAATTGTTACCCCTAAATACTCCTATTCTCAAAAGTCTCTTATGGTCTAATAGGAGTGACTGAAGTGCTCTAGCTGGTTAACACTTTGAACTTGAGGGTGTTTTCTATTCTAAAATAGAAGAGCGGAGAAGAGTGGGGTTCACAACTGTTTCTTTTGGGGGAATGTGGTATCCAGCCTATAAGATGAGCCCCAGTGCTCCCCATTTTCTATTTATGCTCTGTGTAATTCCCTCTTGTGTGAATCAAGATGACCAGTGTAACCAGTGAGATACTGCAGAAATGGCAGTGCAGGACTTCCAAGGATACATCATAAAAGATACCGTAGCTTCTCCCTTGCTCCCTTGGATCATTCATTCTTAGGGAATCCAGCTACCATGTTGTGAGGACACAAACAGACCATCAGAGAGAAACTGTGACACCTCACCAATAGCCAGCACCTTACAAGTGAATCCTCTCGCCCTGGTCAAGCCTTCAAATGACTACAACCTAACCCAGCTAACTTGTTCTTGAATTCCCAATCCATAGTAACCATGTGAGAAAATAAATACACTTGTGTTAAGCTGCCAAGTTTTGGGGTTATTTGTGATGTAGCAATAACTAATACATGAAAAGTTTATCCCCTTCAGTGGTGGTTCATGAGCAATCAGAATTTGAAATTATCATCTAAATTTGAAAGCTAGTGCATCCCAACAGTCTTTGGGGGACAGATAATTTCTACTCTTGTATGCTTGCATAACTAAAAGCATTTTTGACTCAATAGCCAAGGAAAGTCATATTAACTTGTGAATTCTCTGATATGTGTTACTGTTTCACTGCCAAACAGAGCTCAGTAATGTGGCAGCCTATCACTCCAGGTCAGAGATAGCAATTTTGCTTAATGATTCTGGCTTGTGTTGATTTTATTTAATCATAGTATGTTCTTTTTATAGCTGAATCATCTGGAAATGGTTTTCCTATCACTGGAATCATGACAGACATTTATGGCAGCTAAAATGCCCCATGAGTTGGTATGCTATTGCAAGCCCTTTGCCCCCAAGGCTACCTCTTCAAATCTGGCCTCGATAATAAACTATACTGTTTTTCTGAGAAGACAACGGGTGTATTAAAAACCCAGTGTGTTTGGACTTTCACCTGGATTACTGATTACACAATTTATTTTCTACCTTTGCTGAGTTGCCACTGAAGTTACAACTAATTTTTTTCCCCTAGTTATCGTGTTCCGTACATTTTTCTCATCCTAATTTGACTCGTGTCCTTAACTGGAAGTTTAACTTTGCATCTTTTTTTTTTTTTCCCCAAAAACTGAAAGAGAGTGGGGCACCTCAGCTCTGGTCATGATCCCAGGATCCTGGGATTGAGCCCCATGTCAGGTGCTCTGCTCAACAGGGAGTCCGCTTCTGCCTGCCACTCTCCCTGCTTGTGTGCGTGTGCTCTCTCCCTCTCTCTCTGTCTCAAATAAATAAAATCTTAAAAAACAACAACAAAAAACAAACAAAAAACCAACCTAAAAGAGAAAGTCACTGAAGTTCTTTGAAGCATGTTTAATGATAAAAATTATTAACCATTTTTGATTTCCCGTTCTGTTTGGAAAGCTTATCAGTTTGGCTTCCTAGGTGTCAGCTTTTATCCATGGTGTAGAGTCATCTGGTCTAGGATGCAATTTTCATGTATGATTGTAGCCATGAAAAAGTCTCTGATCACATATGATTCCTGGATGAAAAAAAAAATTCTTACAGCAACACCACCAATTTCGCACTTGTTTTGAAATTTTATTGCACCAACAGTGTCTGTCTCCTGGGCAGAGGTTCTATCTGGCAAAAGTTGGCAGGAAAAATCTATCTTTGCCATCTTTTTTATGCTCATCTCCAGTCCTCTCTTGTCGCCTCCTTCCTTCCTCAGGGTCCCTTCTTCCATATTGCCCCACATCTCTAGCCCAGGTGTCATCTGAATCCCTGCTCCATGCTTTTTAATCAAATTCCTCCTGCCTTACCACTGTGGTTTGCAAATGCTTTTTATAGTGAGATCCTAACAAAGTCTTATATGCTCCTTCAGTAGACAGATAAAAGCAGTGTTGTCTTACATACTTATTTGCAATTTCCAGTTCATTATATTTACTTATTAATTGCAACCAGGAGATTATTAAGGATCTTGGTTGAACACTGATGCAAAATCAGGGCTTGTTAAGTGGTGTTTGGAGTCTTATATCAACCTTATCATGTAGTTTCTCTCATTTTCTAAAGTATTTTTTGCATATAGAGTTAAAAAAAGATCCTGACTCAAATAGGTTGTGGCAAATGGTAACAAGTTTGTTAACAATTCATCTTGAAATATCAAAATGCACTTCAAACATATCCACAAATTTGAAAGTGGCATAAAATAACATTTTGTTTCAAAAGAGAATTATTTTAAATATCTAATGATCTAATTATTTTAAATATCATTCATTTTAACATTCATTTTGAGCAATGGAAAATGCCTTTCAGATAATAATCTAAGATATTCAGCAATCTCACTTAAAAAAATTCAGAGCTCATCTCTTCAGCAGTGCACTCAAAATTTCAGAAAAGTGTTTTTTTCTGACGTCCTATGAAGTGTTACCTATGCCAGATGATTTTCTTTAAGGCATGATAGAGGTCATGCAGCTTAGGAAAAAGAAAAATCCAGCAAAGTGGGCAGCCATGTTAACTGGAGGTACAGTTAGTTAAAGGAATCTCTTTATACTTCAAGAATCATTGACCCTATCCAACTGATCCCTGTTTATGTGGAGTCAAGTGCAGTGGTCGACTTCAAAGGAATTGCCTTCATTTTGCTCTTAAGTGTCCTTCCACCTGCGGCAGCCAGTGTCCAGCTCCAGGTCAAAGAAGAATCAATAAAGTGGGGGACCCTAGGACTTATTCTCTTCCTCCTTTCCACAACTTCCTTATTCCCACCCTTTCATCTGGCATGGCTCCTCCTCTCACCCACATCCATTAAGTTATCTTGGAAACGTGAGGCTCCACCTCATCTGATTTATTGTATAGAGTAGGTCATCCAGGTAAACTTACTACAAGAAACAGAGCACCCATGTGCACATACAAGGTGATGCCTTCTTAGGCTCTATTCATAGTTCATGGATAAAGATATACAGGATGTATTATTTCAACAGAAATCTTACGAACCCTTCACCTTAGGGCTGCCTAATAATGCCTGTGGGTTATGATAAAATTTGGGTATCATCATTTGTGTTGTTTAAGGGAACTCACAAAAATCTAACTGGAAGGCCACCTTGTTATAAAAATGACAACATTAGTGCTATCATCCAACACTTTTGACAGCTGTTGGCATCAAAAGTTAGCACTCCCCTCACATGAGTATGTTTCAGCAGTGTTTTGACGAGAGCTTCTACTCCTGTCATGCTTTGTGCTGTTGCCTCTGTACCATCAGCAGAGGTAGTCTAACATAGAGGTGCCAAAATATATGATGGCGAAGTTGAAAGCAGACATAAATGTTTAATAGTATATTCCCTGCCTGGTTGTCACAAAAACATGCTTCTCAGAAAATAAAGCCAAGATGGTCAGAAGGTCAGTTCTCTTTATGTTCATCTGAATTAAAATGAAAATGGTCACAAACTCCTCGATAGACTATGTTGGACGAAGGTCAGATGTTCCCTGTTATCAGGCAAAGGTACTGACAGCGTGTTGTTGCTGTTTGTCCATGCTGTTTGCCTTAACTCCTTTGAATGATACTACAGTGTATTTTAGTTAAAATTTTGTGTATAGTGTAGGAGTGTATTTTAATCTTCGTGTCTAAACTTTGCATGCATTTTTAAAATATGAAGCTGTGCAATTTTTATGCTGAGAGAAGCTTGAATCCTTATTTTATATTATTTTTTAGATTTTTTATTGTTATGTTAATCACCATACATTACATCATTAGTTTTTGATGTAGTGTTCCATGATTCATTATTTGTGCATAACACCAGGTGCTGATGCAGAACATGCCCTCTTTAATACCCATCACCAGGCTAACCCATCCTCCCACCCCTCTCCCCTATAGAACCCTCAGTTTGTTTTTCAGAGTCCATTGTCTCTCATGGTTCGTCTCCCCCTCCGATTTCCCCCCTTTCATTCTTCCCCTCCTGCTATCTTCTTTTTTTTTCCTAACAAATATTGCATTACTTGTTTCAGAGATACAGATCTGAGATTCAACAGTCTTGCACAATTCACAGCTCTTACCAGAGCACATACCCTCCCCAGTGTCTATCACCCAGTCACCCCATCCCTCCCACCCCACCCCCCACTCCAACCCTCCGTTTGTTTCCTGAGATTAAGAATTCCTCATATCCGTGAGGTCATATGATACATGTCTTTCTCTGTTTGACTTATGTCGCTCAGCATAATACCCTCCAGTTCCATCCACGTCGTTGCAAATGGCAAGATCTCATTCTTTTTGATGGCTCCATAATATTCCATTGTATATATATACCACTTTTTCTTTATCCATTCATCTGTCGATGGACATCTTGGCTCTTTCCACAGTTTGGCTATTGCGGACATTGCTGCTATAAACATCGGGGTACACATACCCCTTAAGATCCCTACATTTGTATCTTTGGGGTAAATACCCAGTAGTGCAATTGCTGGATCATATGGTAGCTCTATTTTCAACTTTTTGAGGAACCTCCACACTGTTGTCCAGAGTGGCTGCACCAGCTTGCATTCCCACCAACAGTGTAGGAGGGTTCCCCTTTCTCCGCATCCCCGCCAACATCTGTCGTTTCCTGACTTGTTAATTTTAGCCATTCTGACTGGTGTGAGGTGGTAGCTCATTGAGGTTTTGATTTGGATTTCCCTGATGCTGAGCAATATTGAGCACTTTTTCATGTGTCTGTTGGCCATTTGGATGTCTTCTTTGGAAAAATGTCTGTTCATGTCTTCTGCCCATTTCTTGATTGGATTCTTTGTTCTTTGGGTGTTGAGTTTGATGAGTTCTTTATAGATTTTGGATACTAGCCCTTTATCTGATATGTCATTTGCAAATATCTTCTCCCATTCTGTTGGTTGTCTTTTGGTTTTGTTGACCATTTCCTTTGCTTTGCAAAACCTTTTATCTTGATGAAGTCCCAGTAGTTCATTTTTTGCCCTTGCTTCCCTTGCTTTTGGTGATGTTTCTAGGAAGAAGTTGCTGAAGCTGAGGTTGAAGAGGTTGCTGCCTGTGTTCTCCTTTAGGATTTTGATGGACTCCTGTCTCATACTGAGGTCTTTCAACCATTTGGAGTCTATTTTTGTGTGTGGTGTTAAGGAAATGGTCCAGTTTCCTTCTTCTGCATGTGGCTATCCAATTTTCCCAACACCATTTGTTGAAGAGACTGTCTTTTTTCCACTGGACATTCTTTCCTGCTTTGTCAAAGATTAGTTGACCATAGAGTTGAGGGTCCATTTCTGGGCTCTCTATTCTGTTCCATTGATCTATGTGTCTGTTTTTGTGCCAGTACCATACTGTCTTGATAATGACAGCTTTGTAATAGAGCTGGAAGTCCGGAATTGTGATGCCACCAGCTTTGCTTTTCTTTTTCAACATTCCTCTGGCTATTCGGGGTCTTTTCTGGTTCCATACAAATTTTAGGATGATTTGTTCCATTTCTTTGAAAAAAGTGGATGGTATTTTGATGGGGAGTGCATTGAATGTGTAGATTGCTCTAGGTAGCATTAACATCTTCACAATATTTGTTCTTCCAATCCATGAGCATAGAACATTTTTCCATTTTTTTGTGTCTTCCTCATTTCTTTCATGAGTATTTTATAGTTTTCTGAGTACAGATCCTTTGCCTCTTTGGTTAGATTTATTCCTAGGTATCTTATGGTTTTGGGTGCAATTGTAACTGGGATCGACTCCTTAATTGCTCTTTCTTCTGTCCTGTTGTTGGTGTATAGGAATGCCACTGACTTCTGTGCATTGATTTTATATCCTGCCGCTTTACTGAATTCCTGTATGAGTTCTAGCAGTTTTGGGGTGGAGTCTTTGGGGTTTTCCACATAAAGTATCATATCATCTGCAAAGAGTGAGAGTTTGACTTCTTCTTTGCCAATTTGGATGCCTTTGGTTTCTTTTTGTTGTTTGATTGCTGTGGCTAGGACTTCTAATACTATGTTGAATAGCAGTGGTGATAGTGGACATCCCTGCCACGTTCCTGACCTTAGGGGGAAAGCTCTCAGTTTTTCCCCATTGAGAATGATATTTGCTGTGGGTTTTTCATAGATGGCTTTTATGATATTGAGGTATGTACCCTCTATCCCTATACTCTGAAGAGTTTTGATCAAGAAAGGATGCTGTACTTTGTCAAATGCTTTTTCTGCATCTATTGAGAGGATCATATGATTCTTGTTCTTTCTTTTGTTAATGTATTGCATCACGTTGATTGATTTGTGGATGTTGAACCAACCTTGCAGCCCAGGGATAAATCCCACTTGGTCGTGGTAAATAATCCTTTTAATGTACTGTTGGATCCTATTGGCTAGTATTTTGGTGAGAATTTCTCTAATAACTTCCATGCTTTTTTCAAGCCCAGCTAGTATCTTTAAAGTGATGATTCTGAACTCTAGATCTGACATCGTACTAATGTCCGTATTGAGTAGGTCCCTGGCAGTCGGTACTACCTCTTGTTCTTTTTGTTGAGGTGATTTTTCCTGTCTTGTCATTTTGTCCAGAGGAGAATAGATTAATGAGAGAACAAAATACTAACAGGGTAACAACATCCCCAGAAAATAGACTCTAAACAAATCAGAAAAGACCTGAAGCAGGGGAAAAAGAAAGGGAAAGAAAGAAAAAAGAAAAAGAAAAAAAAGATAAAAACAAAAACAGAACAAAACAAAACAAAAAATGATTATGATCCAATATGATCAGGCTGGTACATAGATCAGTGCCACACACTAGATTTTGGGTGTATTTTGGTGTCTTGGAAGAAAGTGCCTCCCAAAATTTTAATGAAAGAAAAACTTATATATGTACAAAAATAAGGGTTGATGTGATGAAGGGATGGAATATGACTATAAAGATTAAAATTATAAAAAATTTTATAAAAGGAATTGATAAGTTGTTTGAAAAAAGAAAGAAGAGGATTTAAAAAAAAAAAGAAAAAAAAAGGGAGAGAATGTGATCAGGCAGGGGAGTAGAACAAAACCATACGCTAGAGATTTAGGGTATATTTTGATCTGTTAGAAGCAACTATCTCAAAATTTTAAGGAGATAACAACTTATATATATATGCCAAAAATATGGGTAACTACTATGAAGGGATAGAATGTGACTCTAAAAATGAAAAATAAAAATGTTTTCTAAAAAAGGGATTGATAAGATGTTGGTTGAAAAAGGGAAAAAGAAAAATTCAAAAAAAAAAAGTTAAAAAAAAAAACTTTGAAAGACTACAGAATCATGGTAAAAAAGCCATGGATTCTATGTGCAGTATTCCCTTAGCGCTGGAGTTCTGCCGTTCTCATTGATGGGTAAACTTGGTCTTGGCTGGCTGTTCTTGCTGATCTTCTGGGGGAGGGGCCTTTTGCCGTGGTTCCCAAATGTCTTTGCTGGAGGCAGAATTGCCCCACCCTTGCCGGTCTGGGCTAAGTAATCTGCTCGCCTTTGCTCTTGGGAGCTTTTGTACCCTGCAAGCTTCCCGTACAGCTTTGGAGGCCGAGAGTGAAAATGGCGGCCTCCCAATCTCCGCCCCGGAGGAGCCGAGAACTCAGGGCCCCGCTCCTCAGTGCGCCCCCAGAGAAAAGCCGTCAGTCACTCCCGTCTCCCCGGTCTCCGGCCGCACTCCGGTCTCCGGCCGCACTCCGTGCTCACCCGGCCTGTGACTGCTCGTTTCTATCTCTGGCACCCGACCCCGTGTGGAGTCTCCAAACCCAGCAGATCCCTGCGGTGCACTCCCGCGCCGCTCCTCCCAGGAGAGGAAGGTGAGTCTCCCCGGATCTGCCGCTTGTTGGGTCCCTGCTGGAGGAGCAGTGGCCTGACTGTGCCGCGGATCATGGTTTATGGCAACCCCGAGCTGAGAGCCCGCGCCTGGGCTCCGCCTCTGCAGCTGGCTTCCCTGCTCTGTTACCTGGGAGCTCTGCCACACTCAGGCACCCCCGGTCTTTCTGTGACCCCGAGGGTCCTGAGACCACACTGTCCCTGAGGGTTCCACCTCCCGCTTAGCCACCGGAATGGCGTCCCTCAGCGGAGCAGCTTCTAAAAGTTCCGATTTTGTGCTCCAGGGCTCTATCACTTGGCAGAAGCGGCTGACGGAGCCCCTCCCCCACCGTGTATCCTCCCGAATATCGCCTCGGATTCACTTCTCCGCACGTCCTACCTTCCAGAAAGTGGTTGCTTTTCTGTTCAGAGAGTTGTTGCTATTCTTTTCTTAGATCTCCTGTTGAGTTTGTAGGTGTTCAGAATGGTTTGATCCCTATTCAGCTGAATTCCTGAGAGGAGACGAAATCCAGGTCTCCTACTACTCCGCCATCTTGCTCCGCCCCCTGGAATCCTTATTTTTATACTGTTAGCTTTAAATATGGCCTTGTAACCTGGGAAGGGCTATAGAAGAAAATATAAAAATTTCACTGCATAAAAGTAAGCATTTGGGTGGTACTTATTGCCTGACAAAAATAACACCAAATACCTAATAAGCATCCTTTAGTTTAAATCAATATTGACGTTGAATGGCCAAAAATCCATTAATTTGCTTATTCAAAAGATGATGCTTGCTAACCCAAATGAAGGTAAAAAAATTGTGGCAAATGTAAATGTTTCTAGGAATAATTACCCAGTGAGCTGGCTAAAAATGCAGAGTCCTGGGCCATCTGCCCATTAATTTGGATTCAGTAAATCCAGGGTTGATCCCAATATTATCTATTTTCAAAAGTACCACAGGAGGTTCTGATACAAGTTGTACATGCATCATACTCTGGAAAATACTGCTCTAGAATATTCTGAAAGAAAGCCACTGATGGCCATTTCCCCCAGAGAGCTGTTTGAACTACTTGAATGTCATTCATTCCACTGCCATATGTTCACTTCAGACTTTGCTGTGAAATAGGAAGGTTGGGTTACTATTGCAGAACTCTTTCATTTGTTGCGCCAAGATAGCTTGCGGTGGCCTTTAAAAAAGACAGGTATTATAAAATCCAGAGAAACTTGGTAAAGTTAATTAACTTTATCACCACAGTTTTTCCCAGCTGTCAATTAACAGTGTTTCCACAAGGAGAGATTCTTCCTGCACAGTTGTAATTCTTTTAATCAGAGTCATGACGGTATAAATTTAATGTGTCATTCTGGTTTTTTTTTTATTTTAAGATTTTATTGCGAGAGAGAGAATGAGAGAGAGCATGAGAGGGAAGAGGGTCAGAGGGAGAAGCAGACTCCCCGCTGAGCAGGGAGCCCGATGTGGGACTCGATCCCGGGACTCCAGGATCATGACCTGAGCTGAAGGCAGTCGCTTAACCAACTGAGCCACCCAGGCACCCTAATGTGTTATTCTGTTTTATTAAGCACATCTTACCAGCCGCCTACGGTGGTGTTGCTGCACAACACGGATGAGAACACCTTGTGGAGACTTCGTCAGGCTTGGGGTGCAATGCTGGTGACTAGACAGGAGCTTGCAGCCCGCCCCAGTGCTGGTTATGTTGGGAATCTTCATCCATCTTTCTGTAGCTCCGCTAGGTGGTATCTGGGCAAGACCGTGCCGAGATTCTCCCTCTCCCCACCAGCATTTGGATATCTTTCTCTCTTCATTTGAGTTTCTCTAGGAGCAAGCCTCAAAGGGCTTGAGTACAGATCATTTAATTGGTTAAGATACAAAAAATGCTAGCGGCATGAGGGTGTGAGATTGGATGGAGAAGAAAGTACAGGGTAGAGGCTGTGTTATCAAGGAAGTTAGCACTGTGGGCAACTGGAGCGCCATCTGAAACTCTAGGAGTCTGTAAAGTACAAGCCCCAGGGTTAACCTGCACAAGGAAGAAGGAGCTGGGGAAAATAACCACCAACTTCCTGTAGTACATGGTGGTCAGTGGCAGCTTCTGGGAGCTGATTTGGCTTCTCTTTTATGCCAGTGGAGCAGGCTCATTGTCAGAAAAAGTCAGCCAAGCCAGAAAATTAAACTCACCCTAGAGTCTCCCCTCTAAGTATCTCTAAAGGTTAAATCCAGTAGGGTTGAAAGTGGCTTATTGTGAGTAACAAAAGATGAACTGGATTGACAAGGGTGACAGATTACAAGGATTATAGGAACTCTGTGCCAGGAGCCAGGAACAAAGATGAAATACATATTTCTTATAGTACTGGAATTATTTGTTAAATTGGTTATGCAGATTAATTCCCCCAAATATCTGTCGCATCCACCCCTCCATTTCTGTTCCACTACCACCATGTTGTTTTGGGTTCTCCTCTTTCATCTAGGTCATTGCAGTATCCATGGTACTTTTACAGCATCTGTATTTACCCCTTCTGGATTTTTCTCCATATTTCGTCCAGTGATATTTTTCTTGTAAAACTATAAAATCCTTCACATATACAAAGTATATTTTTTAAAAGTATTCATGTACTTATCATTTACTTTAAAAATATACAGTAATGGGGGCACCTGGGTGGCTCAGCTGGTTAAGTGTCTTCCTTCAGCTCAGATCATGATCCCAGGGTCCTGGGATCGAACCCCATGTTGGGTTCCCTGCTCAGCAGAGAGCCTGTATCCCCTTCCCCTCTGCTGCTCTCTCTCTCTCAAATAAATAAAATCTTTAAAAAATATTTAAAAAAATACACTAATGGATCTGAGTCCCTCTGTAAACTCCAACTCCCCCTCTGCTCCTTTACTTGAAACTATTGTCCTGAATTTGGTGTTAAGCATTCCCATGCCTTTCTTTATAATTTTCCTACACATAATTGTATCACTAAACCATATGTAGTTTTTTTGTATGTTTGAAAACATACAGCATTTATATTGAGTATCTTCTGCAGGTTGATTTTTTTTCATATATCTTTTGAGATTCTTCTGTGTTGAGTAGATTTCTGGGTCTTATATTTTCAGTGCTGTGTAATGTTCCATTGTATTTTTTAAAATAAATTAATTTTTTTATGTAGTGTTCCATGATTCATTGTTTGCATGTAACACTGAGTGCTCCATTCAATACACACCCTCCTTAATACCCATCAGTGGGCTAACCCATCCCCCCATCCTCCTCCCCTCTAAACCCTCAGTTTGTTTCTCAGAGTCCATAGTCTCTCATGGTTCTTCTCCCCCTCCGATTTCCCTCCTTCATTTTTCCCTTCCTACTGTCGTCTTCTTCTTTTTTTTTTTTTTTTTAACATATAATGTAGTATTTGTTTCAGAGGTACAGGTCTGTGATTCAACAGTCTTACACAATTCACAGCGCTGACCATAGCATATACCCTCCCCAATGTCTATCACTCAGCCACCCCATCCCTCCCACCCCCAACCACTCCAGCAACCCTCAGTTTGTTTCCTGAGATTAAGAATTCCTCATATCAATGAGATCATATGATACTTGTCTTTCTCTGATTGACTTATTTCACTTAGCAGCTTAGCATAATACCCTCTAGTTCCATCCATGTTGTTGCAAATGGCAAGATTTCAGGGGTTTTTTTGATGGCTGCATAATATTCCATTGCGCGCGCACACACACACACACACACACACACCCCCCCCCCCCCCTTCTTTATCCATTCATCTGTTGATGGACATCTTGGCTCTTTCCATAGTTTGGCTATTGTGGACATTGCTGCTATAAATATTGGGGTGCACGTACCCCTTCGGATCACTACATTTGTATCTTTTAATGTTCCATTGTATTAATGAAACAAAATATCCATTCTCAGTGGACATTTATTTCTCTTATTTTGCTATTGCAGTTACAGTGACAGTCCTTGTACATGTTCCTTTTTGTCTGTGCATGAGAATTTTTTTTGTGTGTGTGTGCATGAGAGTTTCTCAGGGATGTTCATATAGATGTGAACTCTCCGGACTGAGGGATAAGGATATTTAACTTGACCAGTATTGCCAAATTGCTCTCCTAAGTGGTTTCCCATATTTAATGTTCTGTCAATAGAATATGGGATTTTCCACTGTTTCACTTTTTTTTTTCTTTACCAGCACTAGGTGTTGTCAGATAGTGATACACAATTTTAATGTTTATTTCCATTGTTTACTAGTGATAAGAAGAACCTTTTTGTATTATCTATTTGAGCTGCTTCGAATTTCTTGTTCATATCCTTCATTTTTAACTGGTAATTTGTGTTTCTATTATTGATTTGTAAAGTGTAAATATAGAGATAGATACATCCACAGGTGAAGTAATGGCTCCCAAAGATGTCTGTCTTAACACCCGTAACCTGTGAATAGGTTATCTTACATGGAGTGATTTTGCTGATGTGATTAAGTTAAAAACCTCAAGATGGGGAGATTATCCCGGATTATCTGGGTGGGATCAGTGTAATCACATGAATCTTTAAAAGTGTAGGGGAGAGAAGCAGGGGTGGGTAGAGAGATGAGATGGAAGGAGAGATTCAAAGCCTGAGAGGGATTGAACCCACCATTGTGGTCTTTCAAGTGGAGGAAGAAACGTGGGTGGCATCTAGAAGCTAGGAACAACTCTGAGTTGACAGCTAGCAAGGAAACGATGACCTCAGTCATACAAATATAGGAAACTGAATTCTGTCAATAACCTTAATGAGCAAAGAAACAGATCGCCTCTAGAGCCTCCAGAAAGGCACAGGGCCTGCCAACACTTTGATTTTGGCATGGTGAGACCTGAATCCTACTTCTGACCACAGAACTACAAGATAACTAGTTTATATTGTTGAAGCCACCAAATTTGTGGTAATTTGGGGTGGCAGTATTAGGAAACTAATGCATACGTGCGGAGGGTAGTATTCCTTTGTTGTGTACCTGGCATACATTTTCTTCCAATCTATGAGGTGTCATTGCACTTTTTAAATGTCTTTTAATGAACAGAAGTTTTTCAATAGAAGGTGAGGTTAGATTCATTATTTCCCTCTCTATGGTTTGTACATTATAAAAACAAATTCTTCTTATTAAACTGAGGTCATAAAGACATTTTCTGCCCTCAACATTGAGATTTTTAATCTAACTGGGAAGTTTTTATATGGTGTGTTAGACATGTGGTTTATTTCCAGTGGATAACAGTTTCCCCGACATGATTTATGATCTAGTACATTCTTTCCTAACTAGACTGCACCTCCGTCATAGATCAAGTTAACCTCCTGTGGTTCTGTTTCTGAGCTGTGTGTGTGTGTGTTATGTCCATTGTGTTCCTAAACCAGTATTACAATATCTTAATTACAATACTTTCATTTTAATAATTGTTTTGTAGGCTGGAACCCCCACCATGTTCTTCAATTATCCTGACTATTCTTGGTCCTTTACTCTTCCTTATGAATTTTAAAATTAGTTTGCAATTTCCTTAAAAACGCTGTTGGTGTTTTGATTGGATTAGATTGAATTTATAGATTTATTTTGGAGAACTGACATTTTTACCATACTGATATTCCCACCCATGAACTTGGTTTATTTTTCAATTACTAAAGTCCTCTTTTATGTCTTTGAATATTATGTTTTAATTTTTATCTGTATTGCATAAGATTTATGGACATTTTATATAATGCTTTTTAAAAAGTATGTTCTCAACTATTCCTATATCTAGAGATGCAATTTTTTATAAAGATTTTGTACCTAGTAATATTCTTGAACTCTTCCATTCACTCTACCAACTTGTGTTGTTTCCTATGTTGACAGTTAAAATAATTATAGTATTTATAACAAAATCCTCATTGTTCATTTACAGTATTTATATTTTGAATTCCCTTTTCTCATTTTAATAGGCTCCTTTTAGGACCTCCTGTACAATACTAAAACATTCACAGTGAATGTCTTCATCTTATTGCAGATTTTAAAGTAAATACTCCAATCATTTACCTATATTTGCTCAATCAGGTTTTAATAAGTTTCTTTCTATTCTTGGATTGCAAGGAGTTATTTTTTGATGAACAGATGATGGTTTCATCAAATATTTTTTCTCATCTGTTGAAAATTATTTTCTTTTAATCAGCTTATATCAAATTACATTAATAGATTTTTTTATGAAAAAAGATCTTCACATTCCTAGAATAAACCCAGCTTTTCCTAATGTTTTTTATATGGATGTACAAATGCTGTGTATGCAAAAGCAAGATTTACTTTGCTTATGTTTTATTGGGAATTTTTGTGCTAATGGCCATAAATGATACTGGTTTGAAGTTTATTTGTGCTATAATATTTAAATTTGCCTATCAAGGTTATATCAGCCTTAAAAATAAAGAGGAAAAGAAAAAATGAGAAAGAATGAGGGAGTGAAAGAGAATAAATTAGGCAAGAATGGTAAAATACTGATAATTATTGAATATGGATGATAAGCATACAGGATTTCATTATAGAATTCTCTCCACTTTTAGGGAAATAAAAACAAATGATAATTCTTTTTTTGAATTTCTTTAAAAAAATTCTCAATTCCAGTATAGTTAACATAGTGTTATATTAGTTTCAGGTGTACAACATAGTGATTCATAAATTCTGTACATTACTCAGTGCTCATCACAATAAGTTTACTCTTAATCCCCATCACCTATTTCACCCATCCACCCACCTACCTCCCCTCTGGTAACTATCAGTTTGTTTTCTATTGTTAAGAGTTTTTTTTTGGTTTGCCTTTTTTTTTTTCTTTTTCATTTGTTTCTTAAATTCCACGTAGGAGTGAAATCATTGCATTTGTCTTTGACTTATTTAATTTAGCATTGTACTCTCTAGATCCATCCATGTTGTTGCAAATGGCAAGATTTTATTCTTTTTAATGACTGAGTAATAATCCATTATGTACATATACACCACATCTTTATCCCTTTATCTATTGGTGGACAGTTGGGATGCTTCTGTAGTTTGACTGTTGTAAAAAAATTTGACTGTAAATTGACTGCTGCAATAAACATAGGAGTCTGTGTATCTTTTCAAATTAGTGTTTTCATATTGTTTGGGTAAATACCCAGTAGTAGAATTATTGGATCATATGGTAATTCTACTTTTAATGTTTTGAGGAACCTCCATACTGTGGCTGCACCAGTTTGCATTCCCACGAAAGGTGAATAAGGGTTCTTTTTCCTCCATATCCTCGCCAACACTTGTTTAAAAACAAATGATCTTTGAGAAGTTTCTTGAATCATTTTATCTATAGAGTTGCTATAGAGTACAGTTTCTAAAGAATACCTGAAGGATATTCATTTCTTGAATACTTATTTTGAACTTTCATAAATAGTCCACTCTTCCATGGAAATAGACTCCAACACAATACTTAAAGGTATGTAGGTATTTGTTATTGGATCTCACATTTATACAAAATTATACTGAGTTGTATAAATAAAATTTTTATTCCTGTAACCTAATTAATTTTTAATATTCCTCCTGGAGGCTCATCCTGCAAGTTGCCAACTCTCACTTCTCATTTAAACCCTCAGTTTTACATGATTTAATCTCTTTTGTTGTCCAACCTCCTCAAATGGTGTATGAAGGGAAGAGTTTTGTGGAGTATTGATGGAACCATTGGAGACAGCTGTCCTCAAATCATCAGTGGTTTTATCTTTTCTGGTATTGGACTAGTCCTGCTGAGGTGCAACAAGTCCTGCCTTGCCTTCTGAATTGTTTTTCAGGCCCCTACTGCTGACTGGGTCAAATCTTTTGCCTCTGCTGTAAGATACAGTATGGCTTCTTTATCACATACTCAAGCCATTGCCACATACCTGTTCCCTCTTCTCTGAGGCACAAGGGGGAATTTCTGGGCTTTCTAGATGCCTCCTGAAGACCACGAGGAAACAGAAGATCTTTGGTCTTAACTCTTTGCAAATGCTAATTTTTCCACGTTTGATAAGACATGGGGGAGTACATGGAACTTCTTTTAGAGAAGTGCCCTCTCCTTAACGATGCACCTATAAATTGGGTCCATTCATCCTTTTCCTGATGTTTTCAGGTTCTCCTAATAACTCTGTAGGAGTTGATATATTCGGTGGGTTCCTTTCCCTACTGACCTGTGTTCTACCCTAAGAAGGAGAGCACATATAGAAGCTTTTTTCTTCCTTCTTTTTTCTCATCCTAGAAATCCTAACATTGCCTCAGAATTCTCTATTTAGCCCAGATGGGGAGGCTATATATCATACTTTTAGAACATATCTCTTCTTTTACAGGTGTTTAAAACTTTAGTCAAGGTTAACAAATATTCTACCTCTTTATTTTTTTGTTTTAGATTTTTTTTGCAGTTTATTTTTTTGTTTTTAAATTTAAATTCAGTTAATTAACATATAGTGTATTACTAGTTTCAGAGGTAGAGTTCAGCGATTCATCAGTCTTATATAATACCCAGTGTTCATTACATCACGTGCCCTCCTTAATGTCTATCACCCAGTAACCCCATCCCTCCACCCTTTCCCCTCCAGCAACCCTCCGTTCATTTTCTACGATTAAGAGTCTCTTATGGTTTGTCTTCCTCTCTGATTTCATCGTTTTATTTTTCCCTCCCTTCCCCTATGATCCTGTTTTGTTTCTTAAATTCCACACATGAGATCATATGATCGTCTTTCTCTGATTGACTTATTTCGCTTAGCATAATAGCCTCTAGTTCTATCCATGTCATTGCAAATGGCAAGATGTAATTTTTTTGATGGAATACTTTCCAGTGTGTGTGTGTGTGTGTGTGTGTGTGTATATATATGTACATACAGACACACACATACACACCACATCTTCTTTATCCATTCATCTGTCGATGGACATCTGGGCTCTTTCTATAGTTTGGCTATTATGGACATTGCTGCTATAAACATCGGGGTGCAGGTGCCCCTTTGGATCACTACATTTGTATCTTTGGGGCAAATTCCTAGTAGCGCAATTGCTGGGTTATAGGGTAGCTCTATTATCAACTTTTTGAGGAACCTCCATACGGTTTTCAAGTGGCTGCACCAGCTTGCGTTCCCACCAACAGTGTAAGAGGGTTCCCCTTTCAACTTCTTTAAAAAATATGGTAGGATTACACTTGCCAGAATCTTTAGAATTTAGTATAGCTGCGTTAATATGACAAAACGTAAGCAGAGGCAACCTGTGTCACCTCTTGCAGAAGTTTTAAGGTAGCGGGGCGCCTGGGTGGCTCAGTCGTTAAGCATCTGCCTTTGGCTCAGGTCATGATCCCAGGGTTGTGGGATCGAGCCCCGCATCGGGCTCCCTGCTCCGCGGGAAGCCTGTTTCTCCCTCTCCCACTCCCCCTGCTTGTGTTCCCTCTTTTGCTCTGTCTCTCTCTGTCAAATAAATAAAATCTTAAAAAAAAAAAAGTTTTAAGATAGAATGTACAATATGCCAAGTTTTCTTTTTATACCTTGGCAGTTATGGAGTATGTTTCATGGAAAACTATTCATCATTTTGGGTTCCTGAGTGACTACACTGGAAAAGCTCCCTGCCCAACCGCATAAGCCTGTATCATGAACAAAAAATTAAGTTTTTTTGTATTAAGCCACTGAGATCTGGAGGTTATTTGTTACAGCTGAATAATCTAGACCATTCTGACTGACACACAGACCTATGCTTATTAACCTAGAAAATAGTCATCACATGTGTTTGTATAACAAAAGCCAGTATGATCTCAATTATGTAAAGCTTACTATAAAATTACTGATTAGGATTAATAAGTGAAAGAGTGAATCCTTTCTTTGAGAAGCTTTAAGAAGCCAGAAATTTTGGGAGTAATGATTGTGTTCATGACTGCCTTCTACCTTTTGAATAGCCTTTCTGTGTTTGTGAAACTTTTCTTGCGAGGAGTTCTGTCTTTCCAAAGTAGAAATCAGAACTGAGTTCCCAGCTTCTCTTAGAGCTAGCATATAGGTTTACACATACCTATGGGAGACATTGGTTTGGAAGTGGGGAACAGGAGAAAATTGTTTTGAGTAGGATTCTATTTTGCTTATAGGCAGCCTTTGGATTTGGGAGATGGTAATGGTTTCAAAGTCCAAATCTTGTCATAGGGTGGTAGGCAGTCAGGATTCTCTGTATAGCTACCTAGAGAAATGGGTTACAAGGAACTGATTTAGGCAGTTGTGTGAATTGAATAAGCATGTTTGGAATCTGTAGGACAGGCAGTCCGGAAGGGAAGATCATGAGCAGGATGGAACTACATGGGCATGGGCTGAAACTGTTGTCAACAAGCAGAATTTTTCACTTTTTTGGGGGGGAATCCTTATCCCTGTTTTTTTTTTTTTTTTTAGGTCTTTTAACTGATTCAGTAAAGCATACACAGGTTATCCAGTAGAATTTCCCTTATTCAAGTCAACTGATTAGGGACTTGAGTTACATCCCCCATATCCCTTCATAGCAACAGCCAGACTAGTGTTTAAATAGATACCTGGGGACTGTAGCCTAAGCAAGTTAACATATTATTAAAAAAAATCACAAGTGACATTAGTGCATGTGGCAGAAGTCCTTGCAAAAAAGCCAGTTTCTTTCCTTTCACTGTGTGATGTGACAATGGCATTGATTTTTTTTTTTTTTTTAACCTAGCCTATTCAGCATGGTTTGTGCTTTTTTGTCTGGAAGGTTGTCCTTGTCTGTTCCTTTAGTTAACCACTAATTCTGATGCCTACTACTTTGACTAAAGTACTTGCCTAATGCCAAAATTATGAGGAGAAAAATCGCCTTTTTCTCATAAGTCTATGGTCCTTGGTCAAAATGACATTAGAGATATCGGAGTTCTGCTTGCAGGCTAGCTTTTTCTATAAGCTGTATTCATTTGCTTTTGGGTTAGTAATTTCTGGAAGTCATGCCCTCTCTATGGAATGATGCTCCTCTGCTCTGCTCCTCTGTTTTTCTCTGTGGGGTCTTTGCAACAGAAATGGTTGGTGTAGTTATTGGAGATTTTAAAACCTTTTGGTCCATGGAGATGTCAATATCTCCCTTTTTCTGCTTGGCATGCTCACAGCAGAGCCTGAACTATAGATCATGTGGAAAATGGAAAAGGAAGAAGGAGACGAATATAAATGAAAATAGAAGATGGAGGTAGACTAACGAACAAAGTTTCTATTTTTAATTGAGAAGATTGATGGATTATAATTTTTTCATACGTCTATACACACTATATCTTGGCTTGATTCTTATTAAAGGTTGCTTTGTGAAATGTTATAAGGCAATCATAATTGAATGCTCTTGCTCTAAATAAGTTAATCTGTACATCTCTGTATATTCATACATGCACATATTGGTTAAAATATACCTTATTACAACAAAATGGTGAAGAGCATGACTTACGGAGACAAACTGATTAAGTTTATTTTGGTAAAACATATATAACAGTTACTGTTTTAAGTGTACATTTTGTCACATTAAGTACATTGATATTGTTGTGCAACAATAACCACTATCCATCTTCAGAACTTTTTTTTATACCATAGTGAAACTTTGTACCCATTAAATAATAACTCCCCATTTTCCCCTCTCTCTAGCCCCTGGCAGCCACCATCCTACTTTCTGTCTCTATGAATTTGAATAAGTAATTCATATAAGTGAAATCATACCAGTATTAATCCTTTTGTGTCTGGCTTATTTCACTCAGCATGATGTCTTCAAGGTCATCCATGTTGTAGCACGTGTGAGAACTTTATTCTTTTTTTAAGGCTGAATAACCTATTGTGTATATATACTATGTTTATCCATTCATTTGTCAATTGACATTTAGGTCATTTCCATCTTTTGGCTCTTGTGAATTATTCTGCTGTGAATGTGGGTTTATAAATATCTGTTTGGGTTTCTGCTTTCAATTCGTGTGTGTGTGTGTGTGTCCAGAAGTGGAATTATTGATCCATATATATTGATTGATTTATTGAGGAACTTCCATACTGCTTTCTATAGCAGCTGAGTTGTACTGTTTTTTTTTTTTTTTTTTTTAAGATTTTATTTATTTATTTGACATAGAGAGCACCAGCAGGGGGAGCAGTAGTCAGAGGCAGAGGGAGAAACAGACTCCCTACTGTGCAAGGAGCCCAATGCGGAGCTCGATCCCAGCGTCCTGGGATCATGATCTGAGCTGAAGGCAGATGCTTAACCAACTGAGCCACCCAGGCTCCCCTGAGTTGTACAGTTTTAAAATTCCCAAGTGTCTCAATTTTTTCAGATCCTAGCCAACACTATTCTGTTTTTTGGACAACAGCTATCTTAATGCATGCGAAGCTGGAGTGAGTATATTTTTGTATATTCTTGATGCTTTGGTATTTGACATTTGAGCCTGGAGAGATTGCATCTCCTAGGGCTAGCTAGTTCTAGGTTAGAGTAGTGACTCTCTTGTGAGTGCACTTTTGATATATAAACCAACCAATCCAGAGCCTACATCTCCAACATTTCCCTTTATTCTTCCTGCTATAAGCAAGCCAATATTCTTTCTGCTATAAATCACCTGAGGGCCAGGTACTGGACAAATAGGGACCATGTCTATAGTCTAAAGCCTGTTGAAATCATTCAAACTGTCCAATCTTAAACTTAGTAAACCTATACTACCTTGTCCATTCCTCCCCCAGGAAAACCCGAATAAAAACTCTGGGCCATGCTCTCTCCCTCTCTCCTCTCTTCTTCTGCCTTCTGACTCACCTCCGTCCTTCTCCATGTCATTCTGAATGGGGTGCCATACTTCCTGTTTCTAGAAATCTTTGAGTATAAAGTTCTTCATGACCATCATTTCCATGTCTAGGTATCTTATCATACATGATTAAAACAGATCCCAGGTAGATTTTAAGAACCGAAGTGTTATTGTGGTTTGATATGCATTTCCCTAATGACTAGTGTGGGGCATGTTTTTATATGCTTATCTGTGATTTCTATATCTTTGGAGAAATGTCTATTTAAGTCCTTTGGTTTGAGTTGTTGGGTTTTCTTTGCTATTGAATTAGTTGTAAAACTATTTACAAGTATTTTCTCCCATTCTATCCTGTTGATAGTATCCTTTGCACACAGCTTCTTAATTTTGATAGATCAATTTGTCTGTTTTTTCTTTTGCTGACTTTGGTGTCACGTCCAAGAAATGATTGCCAACACAATGCCATGAAACTTCCCCCTACGTTTTATTCTAAGAGTTTTATAGTTTTGGCTTTTATGTATCGATCTTTGATCCATTTTGAGCTAATTTTTGTCTGTGATGTTAGGTAAGGGTCCAACTTCATTCTTTTGCATGCTTCATTCTTACAGTTTTCAGTGTATAGGTTTTTCAGCTATTTGGTTAAGTTTATTCCTCAATTTTTGATGCTACTGTAAATGAGAATACTTAATTTCTCTTTCAGATAGTTTGTTAATGTACAGAAACATAACTGATAATCGTTTGTTGATTTTAGTATCCTGCAACTTTACTGAATTCACTTATTTTAATAGCTTTTCTTTTGGTAGAGTCTTCTCATATTTTTTATATGTAAGATTATGTCATCTGCAAATAGACAATTTTACTTATTTCTTTCCCATTTGGATACTTTTTATTTCTTTTTCTTTGACTAATTGCTCTGGCTAATACATTACGTACTGTGTTGAATAGAAGTGGCAAGAGTGGTCATTCCTTGTCTTATTCCCGAAAAATCTCTTAGCTTTTACTGTTAGTATGCTTTTTATTTTTTTAATTTTTTTTTTTTAGCTGTGAGCTTATGTCACTTTTGTTATGTTGAAGTGCTTTCCTTCTATACCTAATTTGTTGAGTCTTTCTCATGAAAAGATATATTTTGTTAAATGCTTTTACACCATCTTTTGAGATCATATTTGGATCCTTCATTCTGTTAGTGTGATATATCCCATTTACTGATGTGTGGGCATTAAATCATCCTTGTATCCCAGGGATAATGAACATGGGTTTGTGATCCTTTTAATATGCTGTTGAATTCAGTATGCTACTATTTTGTTGAGGATTTTTGCATCTGTGGTCATCAGAGATACTGGTCTGTGATTTTCTTTCCTTGAACTGTCCTTATCTGACTGTGGTATCAGAGCAATCTTGGCCTTTAGCATAGGTTTGGAAATGTTCTTTCCTCTTCAGTATTTTAGAAGAGTTTGACAAGGATTGGTATTAATTGTTCTTTAAATGTTTGGTGGGGCTCACCTGTAAAGCCATCTGGTCCCAGGATTTTGTTTTTTGGGAAGCTTTTAATCACTGATTCAATCTCCTTCCTTATTATTGATCAAATTTTCTATTTCTTCATGATTCAGTCTTGGTGAAGTCCTAGGTTTCTAGAAATTTATTTAGTTATTTGGCTTGTAATTGTTGCTGTGGTGGTTCCAGGATCTGAGGTAGAGTCATGTGAGGGTCACCTATGGAGCTGGAGTCTGGGTCTCTGGAGCTTGCCACAGTGACTCCGGCCTGGGGGTGGGGTGGAGTGCAGGAGATGCAGAGGTGTGGGCCCAGAGATGACAGGGTGCAGTATTAGTCTGGGCCTTGGGGATGGGGCACAATGGCAGCACAGCCCCTGGAATGGGAGGTTGCAATTGTGTCTCAGGCCCTACAGCGCAAGGCACTGAGCAGTGGCAGCCTGGCCTCAGTAATGGGGGTCAAAGTCATGACTTGGGAACCAGGGGACAGTGTGCATCAACAGTGGTAGCTCCTCAGGGTGCCTGGCTGGCCCAGTTGGTTAAGTGGCTGCCTTCGGCTCAGGTCATGATCTCATGGGTCCTGGGATGGAGCCCCGCATTGAACTCCCTACTCAGTGTCTGCTTCTCCCTCTGCCTCCTCCTCTCCCCAACATGTCCCCCTCCCCGCTAATGCTGTTTCTGTCTCTCAAATAAACAAACAAAATCTTAACCCCCCCCCCCCCCAAAAACAGTGGCAACTCCTGCCTCATGGGTGGTGAAGCACTGTGGCATCCCGATCTTGGAGAGAAGCGCACAACCACAACTCAGTCCTCTGGGGCAGATCTCAGTGGAGCAATATCTATAGCCCTGGGAAGGGGGGCGGGGGAATAAAGTGGTGTGGACTCCAGGCAGCTTTATCAGCTGGGTTCAGCATTAGAGAATACTGGGGGCTTCCTTGGTAGAAGAAGCTATATATGTCCATGGTGGTGATGAGGATTGCTAAGGTCCTCTTGCTTTTCTGTCCTCCATAGGGTGAACTCTCTCCAGGGGGCTCCTCTTGGCTCCAAGGTGCTCCAGACTAAAGGATGGGGGGATGTAGGTAAATTTCTTCCTGTCTTTTCTATGTGACCATCCTCAGGTTTTGTGATCCAGTTTCTCCTGCTTCATTGCAGTTCAGAGTTTTCCCAGACTTATTTTCAATCAGTTTATAGTTGTTTATTCATTGCTTTTGTTTTTGTGGGGCAGAGGAGCATGACTTCCTAGTCTGGCATCTTGCTGATGTCACTAAGCATTCATTCATTCATTCATTCATTCATTTTTTACTGCCTTATTCCACTGGCTAGGACTCCACTGTAATGTTGAATACAAGTCATGAAAATGGACACTATTCATGTTAATGATCTTAGTGGGAACACATTCTGTTTTCAACATTAAATATGTTAGCTGTGAGGTTTTTGTAGATGTCCTTTGTCAAGTCCTATTCCTAGTTTGCTTAGAGATTTTATTAAGAAAGTTGGTTAGATTGGGTCAAATGTTTTTTCTGTCTACTGAAATCATGTTTTTTTCCTTTGAGTATTTTTTAATGTGAGCTACATTGATTATTTGAATATTAAACCAGTAATGCATTTTAGGTAAAATATCATCGATCATAATGTATTATTCTTTTCATATATTGTTGGATTCAATTTCTTAAAATTTTATTTATAATTTTGCATATTTCAAAGACATGGTCTGTAGTTCTCCTTTCTTATAATATCTCATTCTTATTTTGATACAGAGTCATGCTGACCTCATAGAATCATTTTTTTCATAGAATGAATTTTGAAGTATTCTTCCTCCTTAGTTTTTGAAAGTTTCTGGAGAATTAGTATAATTTTTTCCTGTATGTGTAAGAATTCAATGTAGAGCCCTCTGGGACTGAAGTTTTCTAGTTGGAAAAGTTTTCAGCTTTAAAGTCCATTTCAGGGGCACCTGGGTGGCTCAGTCATTAAGCGTCTGCCTTCGGCTCAGGTCATGATCCCAGGGTCCTGGGATCAAGCCCCGTGTCAGGCTCTCTGCTCCGCGGGAAGCCTGCTTCTCCCTCTCCCACTCCCCCTGCTTGTGTTCCCTCTCTCGCTGTGTCTCTCTCTGTCAAATAAATAAATAAAAATATTAAAAAAAATAAAGTCCATTTCATTAATACATACAAGGTTATTTGGGTCATAGGTTTCCTCTTTATTGAATTTTGGTGGTTTGTGTATTTTAAGGTTTTTTTTCCCTATTCTGTTATTTAACTTATTCGCCTAACATTTTCTATAATATTCCCTGTATATATTTTTATTATATATAGAAACAGTGTGATTTCACACAGTAAACTGTGCCTTCCCACTTTCTTTCTTGAGAAGTGTGGCTAGGTTTATCAGTTACTGGTGTTTTCAAGGAACCAGCTTTTAGTTTCATTGATTTGTCTCTATTGTTTTTCTGTTTGTATTTCATTTATATATACTGTTATCTCTATTTTTGTCATTAATTTGACTCTTTTGCTCTTTTTTTCTAATTTATGTATAAGCTGTGGTCATTCATTTGAGAGCTTTCATTTTTTTTCTAATATACAAATTTCTTTCTCTAAACTTACCCCTGATTACTGTTAGTAGCATTGCACAAATTTAGTATTTTGGTTTTAATTTTTATTTAGTTTAAAATACTTCATAACTTCATTTTTAAATTCTCCTCTAAACTATGGGATTACTTAGAACTTTGTTACTTATTTTCTATATTTCTATATATTTGAGGGATTCTCCAGTGTCTGTTACTCTAATTTAATTACATGTTGATGAGAGAAAAATACTTTGTGTGATTTTGATTTTTTTAAATGCATTTAGATTTTTTTTATGACCCATAGTATCTATTTTGGTAGGTTCCATGTGCCCTTTTTATTTTTTTTATTGGAGAGAGAGAGAGAAAGAGACAGAGTGAGCACAAGCAGGGGGAGCGGCAGAGGGAGAGGGAGAAGCAGACTCCCCACTGAGCAAGGAACCTGATGTGGGGCTCAATCCCAGGACCCTGGCATCATGACCTGAACCGAAGGCAGACGCTTACTGACTGAGCCACCCAGGCACCCAGTTCCGTGTGCCCTTGAAAAGGATATGCATTCTGCTGTTGTTGGGTAGAGTGTATAATTAGGTTAAGGTTGTTGATAGTGCTGTTCAAATATTCTATTATTATATCTACTTGTTCTATCATTATCGATGGAGGGGTATTGAAATCTCAATAATTGTAGATTTGTCTGCTACAGAGTTTCATTTTAACATTCTATTACAAACAACAATGTTGTCTGTGTATCTGTGTAAATGATTGTGTAATAGCTTTCTACTGATGCCAAAACAAATGACCACAAACTTAGCAGTTAAAACAACACCCTTTTATTATCTCACAGTTTTTCTAGATCATAAATCTGGGCATGGCATACTGGGTTCTCTGCTCATTGTATCATAACGTGGAAGCCAAAGTGTCAGCTGGGCTCAGCTGAGGTCCTATTCCAAGCTTGTTCATAGAATTTAGTTCCTTGTAACTGTTGGACTGAGGTCCCCCCCCCCCTTTTTTCCGGCTATTCGGCTAGGAGTTGCTACTAGACCTGCTGAAGGCCACCCTCAGATTCTGCCATGTGGTCCTCTCAAAGCATGGCAATTTCCCTTCTTCTAGAAAGGGCTCAGCACCACTTGTAAGGTCATTATGTCAGACCCACCTAGGATAATCTTCCTTTTGATTAACTCAGAATTAGCTGGTTAGACACCTTACTTAGATCAGCAGAGGCCCTTCAAATGACCATATGATGGAATCTAATTACACGAGTGGTATCACATCATATTCACAGGTCCTACCCACACCCAGGGAGTGGGAATTACATAAGGATGTGTTTCATTGGGGGTCATTTTAGAATCCTGCCTGCCACCGATTGTCTGACTAGAAAAATAATCTGAAATAATACACACCAAGGTCCTAATATTTATTACATTAAAGATGGGATGGGTAGAGTAGGTGGGAATAGAAGCAAGACGCAAAAAAAAAAAGAAAGGTGTAGGAAAATGGGGGGGGGAAAGCCACAGTAAAATTTAAGTAAACATATGGACTATAAAAATCCCACTTGTATGATCATTGTATAAAACTGTAACCTTTTAAATCTGCACACAGACTAAAACTGGAAGTTGTATTAGAAAAATAAAAATACTGTCTTTGACTTCAGGATGGAATGATGGTTGATGTTTCCCCCCCACCTTGAATTTTTACTTCAGTAGAAACTTTTCACTTTCAACAAAACAGTTTAAAACCCAGCATCAGTCCTAAAATCTTGGTTCCTTTTAGAGATCTTAGAGATAATAGCAGCTCATGGGAAAAACTTATTTTTTATTTCAAGTGTTTTCCTTATTCAGAAAATGAAAGTTTATTAAGGCAGGTAAGGGACAGTTTCATGATGGCAGACAAAGAGGTAAAGGATTCTTGTGAGAAATCAGTTTCTGAACAATAACAACACAGCGTGCCTTTGATTTTCCATAGGATGCCACAAATTGAGATAATCTAATTCATCTCATTCACTCATACTTGAGTGAACATAGATGCTAAAGCACTGTAAGTTAAAGACTTCTTTGAAGATGCAGTTATTCTGTATGTCTGTCCTTGGGCCCATGGAAGCCCTGATCTTGAGCAAGAATTTCTCCTTTTTTTCTCCTCTGTACACATCACATTAAGCTGTCATTTACAGCCACAGCAGGAATTCAAGACTTTCTTGGAATAACTTGGATGACAGAAGCTCTCTCACGGTATGTAGCTCTCAAAAAAAAAAAAAATTGTCACATCACAACAGATCTTTCTTTTGATGTGTTCAGTATTTCCAGATCCATCTTACAATGACAAATTAAGACATTTGTACACCAAACTCTGACATTGGTGTGAATGCAACTGTCCCTGGTCCTGTATAGTTTTTCATTTTTTTCTGGGATGCATCTTTGATAATACTCTCAAAATGCCCTGAATCCCTTCAAAAGCAACTCACCAACAACTAGTAGTTGAGAATAATCCCTACATTTTCCAGCCCAGTCAGTGTACCTCACTGTTGAAAGAGACTTAGGTATGAAGCTGAACTCTGAAGAATGTGGCTATGGAAAATCAAATTCTGGAATTATGACTTTGCAAAACCTATTATATAATAGCTTTGAAACACTATACCATTTAACATAAATTGTGGCTTACTAGTAAAATCAGCTACAAATTTTTTTTGTGACCACAAATATTTGTTTGCCTCTAATTTTATTGTATGTAGAAGTCCACTGTAATTTTTGTTTTATGACAATGGTATACCAAGATGGTATTTGGCAAATTTTTTCTTAAATCAGCTCATTAATCAGGCAAATTTTTTCTTAAATCAACTCATTAATCAGGCATTGTATAGAACCCATCCAAAATGCAAATTTACTACTATGTTGAATGGAATCAAATATATAGAAAAATCTAATGTGTTTTTTGTTACTTTGAAATTCTCACTAGAGTTTTGCATTTTCATAAGTATTTTTTTCTTTCATGTAACATGTATTTATTGAATTTCTAATCTGTTGTATGCATTTGCTTAGTATTAGGGAATGAAAGTGAATACAGATAGGATCTTTACCTTCAGAGAACACACAACCTTCCTGTGGGAGACATTTAGCAGTCGTAGGGTATATAAGTTATGATCAGAAAGTTATAATGATTTTCTGCTAGCATTTGGTGAGTGCCCATTGATGCATTTCATTGTTCAGGTAGTCATCATTCACTGCCTGATATGTGCCAGGCACCATGCTGAAATTACATAAATACATAAGGAACTAAAAAAGCAGCAGGAAAGAGACCCCTTAAATATAATTATAGTTCCACATTGTAAATTCAAACATTGTAATGTGTAAAATATAGGGGGTTGTTGAAGAAAATGGAGCATACTCTTGCCTGTCTTATGTTTGTATGTGTATGTATTCTTTCTATCTTCCTACTTACCCACCCACCATCTATTTATTGGTGGGAAAAGCAGACAAGATTGAATAAGGAGGATTCCACAGAGGAGATGGACCCATCTTATATATTGAAGGTTGGGGGAAAAAATCAGTTTCTAGAAGAGAATGTTTAGGTCGGAAATAGAGTATACTTGCCAAGATTAATTACATGTGTTGCATATCCCAGGTATAAGACCAATCTTGGCAGCAGATGCTGTTGGTGCTTTACTGTTTCTGCCTTGGTCCTTGCCATTCCCTATCCAACTTCCACTGTCCAGCATCCCTCTCTCCGTTTCAGTGCATTTTCTACTTAACAGAGCCTACTCTGTCTGTGCATGTTGCTGGAAATAAACTCCTTTTAGGATCAGCTTGCAACCAATGGTAGATGGAGGTTGGTGAGATAAATAGCCCAGCCCTCTTACTTCTGGTGTAGGATCAGTTTAAAGTGTGCATTCTAAACTGTTGTCCAGAGTTCCCCAGCAGGATGAAAATCTAACTGTCCACAGTGGTAACCTATTTAATAATGCACCCTTATGGCTGCCTTCCCTTCTCTGTGTCGCTTGCCCATTCCCCAAGGGATCTTATGTCACTTCCTAAATTACTTGCAGTTGAGTCTTTGCCCCAGGTTTTGCCTCTGGGAAAACCTGACCTAAGACGCTACCCATTCCTCATAAGCCACAGTTTCTGCCTTTAGGGTGCTCCCTGTCACCTCATTCATCTAGTAGTACCCAGACCAAATTCACTGTTTAGAACCAACAAATAAATGGGGCCCCCATTACAAGATTAATATACTCACAAAAGTATAGATTTATATTTCTGGACAGTACTTCAAAGGTGGTTTTTCCAAATCTTTCATTTTTCTACCTTTATAAGAACTTGAATCCAAAGCTCTTAACTTCCAGGCTAAGGCTGTCACCAGTGAAGTGGTGTCAGAAAGGAAGGTTAGCAGAAAATAATCAGGTGCAAAATTGAGATTTCTTTTTTTTTTTTTTAAGATTTTATTTATTTATTTGAGAGAGAGAGAATGAGAGACAGAGCATGAAAGGGAGGAGGGTCAGAGGGAGAAGCAGACTCCCTGCCGAGCAGGGAGCCCGATGCGGGACTCGATCCCGGGACTCGAGGATCATGACCTGAGCCGAAGGCAGTCGCTTAACCAATTGAGCCACCCAGGCGCCCAAATTGAGATTTCTGATATGGCTGTAGCCATTGTTGCATAACGGATCACCTTGAGACTTAGTGGCTTAAAGCGGTTATCATTTATTATTGCCAGTAAGTCTGAGTCACGTGTGTGGTTCTGCTGACCTGGGTGAGGTTCATCTGATCTTAGCAAGTCTGCTTATGTATCTTTGGTCAGCTGGTTGGTATGCTAACGGCTGGCAGTTGGCAGGCTGCTGTAGAGCTTCTCATCTTCCAGTGGGGCAAGTTTGTTCACATGACAGACAAGGGCACAAGAAAGAAAGTGGAAATGTGCATGGATTTTTGAGCTCTCAGTTCAGAACTAGAAGAGCATCACTTACACCGCTTTCTGTTGGTTAAATCAGGCCATAAAACTAACCTCAGTTCAACAGGTAGAGACATAATTCCACCCTTTGAATGGAGTTTTTGCAAAATCACATTGCAAAAGGATGTGCGTACATGGAGGGAAATAACTGCAGCCATTTTTTTTAAATCAAAACAACCTGTTTCTGGCCAGTGTGGTCCTAAATACATTCTCTGCTTATCAGATGCCTGGGACGTTTTGTAAAGAGGGGGAGGGGTGCCACATTAACTACAACGTAACTTTATTCAGTCACCCTGCAACCCATATTTTTCTGTTATTCTTCCCCTTGGGCATTGCCTGTGATAATTTTCTAATGTTTCAGAAATTCTGGTGTCTGGTCCGCTGTTTTTTTTCTTTTTCCTATTTTAGTGTTCTCAAGTTGCAGATTAGTCCCCTAACTTAATTGAACTATGGAGCATTTATTAGAAATATTATAGCATAAGAAACTGCATTCTCCAATTTTTGTAATAGCTACTCATAGGGGAACCTGCACATTGTGAAAAGGATTGGGAGGGAAAACAGAAGGGCAGTAAGGTAAAGACAGTCCAGAAGTAGCATTCTTGCCACCCTGTGGAAGTTTCTGAAATTGCATTATTCTAAAGCACTGGAAATGTGGCTACTGTGCATATCTTTGTGTAAGTTTCTGTGTTGGGTGCCAGTGAGGGTGAAATGAACTGTGCCCAGTAAAGAGCGACCTCTCCAGGTGGCAGAACTGAATGGAGCCAGTCTATCCACCTAATTTTGTCATGTTTCCAACCCTGCCATCAGTCCTCATTCCTGTAGTGTTGGGCAGATGTCTGAGTCTCCTCCCAGGATCAGGATTTTAGAGGCAGAAGAAACCTTTGAGTTCATCTAACTCAACTCTCCGAGCTCTTTGTCAGGTAAACTTTTTAAAAAATGACAGTGTGCATGCAGAAAAATACATGGATCATAATTTGGTAGTTCATTGAGTGCACAAAATGAGCACAGCATGTGTCCTGCACCCAGATCAGGAAACAGAAAATTACAGGCATGACAGAAGCCCTGCACATGTTCCGTCCAGTCACCATGCCCCCTTCTTTATCATGACTTCTATCAGCATGGATATGTTTAGCCTTTTTGTGACTTCTTAGAAGTGGAATTATACCATTCTCTTTTGTATCTGTTTTGCCTACTCAGTATCATCTGTGAGATTCATTCTTGTTTTATATTCTTGTAGATTATTCATTTTCATCACTATAATATTTTAATACATGATTACATAAATTATTCAGTTCTATAGTTTATGGTCACTTGGGTTTGCAGTTCTGTCACAAATAATCCTATGAACATTTTAGTACACATCTTTTAGTACACATAAGCTTGTATTTTTGTTGTGTACCTGTCCATGAGTAGAATTTTTGGGTCATGTATATGGACGTGTTTGGCTTTAGTAAATTCCATCAGTTTTCCAAAGTGGTTGTACCAAATATAGTCACATTGGAGGTTATGAACTTTGAAGGGACAATTCATTCCATAATCTTATGGATGCCTGTATTTTTAACTTTTATTTTCGGTGATTTATAGGAAATTGCAAAGACATGTACAGGGAGGTCCTGTGCACCCTTCATCCAGCCTCCCCTAATATTAAAGTTGTGCATATATATTTTTTGGGGAGAGTTTAGCCTTGAGCCTTGTATAGGATCAGTGTTCAATAGATAGTAGTTATGTAATACAGCAACAGCATCATTCCATGTGGTGGGCATTTTAATGTCCATTTCTTAGAAGGATGTGATGCACAATGAGGGATATGGTTTTATGAGGGACCAAGTTGATAAGCCACAGAGCCTGAACTTGCACTTGAACCTCTGACCCCACACTTCAGGAGCCGATAGTAATAACTTCCTTGATAATACACACTGTATTGCCTTTCTACCCTTCCCTGTCTTGGTTGCTCACCCCCCTCCCAACATCATTTGGCATCACATCCCAAATAGAGTATTTCCAGGAAAATTCTTGCTCAAGATCTGCCCCTGGGAGAATCCAAGCTAAAACACTCATCTTCACTAATTTTTCTCCTTTCATCTATCTCCTTAATTTCAGTTCTGGTCAAAAATAACTTGAAAGAATGTTTCTGTGTGACCCTTTGAGGACTTCTCCATTGTTGCTGAAATGTTAGCATATGCATGATCAGTTCTTTCTGCAGGATTGATATTTTCTGTGACCACCATCCTCATCTCATGGTTTTTATCTAGTTTAATTGCTTAAAGGACCCTGGCTTGGGAGAAGGTTGAATTTTTTACTTGACCTTTTTACCAGGAGTATTTGTGTATTACAGGAAAGTCCTCTTTCATTCCTTAACCTTAAGTGCTCCAAGAGAAAGCCCTTCTATGTTAGAATAAAGGTCATGCCTTCTTCAATTATAGCTAATCCTGAAGCATGAGAGTTTAACTAATGGTTAAATCCATATTAAATTTAATTACAAATAGATGAGTATATAGCATTCCAATCCATGCCCCAATGATTTATGGAATACAAACGTGCTGGAATATTGCTGTTTAAATCCAAAGCAGGAGAAGAGGCTCAGCAATCAAAAGGACAACTTTAGGACAAAAGCCATTGCTAAGCATTAGTCAGGCAGTTAAGATTAACATGGGACAGCACAACCCTCCATTAGTTACTCATCAGCAAACACAGAAAAAAATAAGAGCTAGATTACAGCTCTTTGGTGTATTTTGAAAAATGAAAAAATAGAAAAGCACAGAGGCTGAGCAAGAACCCAGTATCATGCAACCAGCTGAGTTGCTGAGCTGTCAAACAGTAAGTTCTCTCAGTCCTAATCCATTGTACAAACAGGCATTGCAAGGAATGAGAAGATGCAAGACACTAATTCAGTCATTTCAAACTTCAGTGTGCATCAGAATCACCTAGGGGGCTTGTTAAAACACAGATTGCTGTGATCCATCGCCCAGAATTTCTCATGCAGTAGGACTGAGATGTGGGCTTTGAGAATTTGCATCTCTAACAAGTTCTCAGGTTATGCTGATGTTGCTAGTCTAGGGAATGATTTTGAGAATGATTGCACTAATGGAATAGACTTACTCTAAAATGGATCTCTGATGGTACTTCTACAAGGAGCTTGGCCCCTCCCACTGACAGACTCAAGGAAATGCTATTGCTGGAAGCATAAGGTTTAACTTTCAGGTTTGGGCAGAGAATGTTAGAGGTGGAATGCCAAGGGGTTAGGTCTCAAAACTAGGCTGCCAGGAGGAATTTGGATTTGTAAAGATCAGAAGGAAGCATAGGTAGAAAATGAGAGTGAAGTTTAGAAATGCTGAGCCCAGAAAGGCTGAAGTTCTGAATCACCGCTCTTGCTCTTCCATCCAGTTTGCTTTCTACTTGGCTTTTGACAACAGGGGAAGAAAGGAGTTTGTCATCCAAAGTAAATGCTGGACCATGAAGAATAAAGGCCCAACATTAAAATAACCTCGCTCCCCCCCCCCCCTTCAACACATATACCTGAAGTTTCCTCATAATGTGTACTTTGATGAATGCTTGGATATAACCCCACTCCATAAATGTTCTGGATTGGCCATGCTCTTCTTCCTCATCATTTGCATTCTTCTGTTTTCTGTTCCAGATTTTGTTGATTTAACTTATTTTTGAAAAGAAGCTCTTTTCCATCTCTTTTGTTTAGATATAACACCTCCGTTCACTAATACTAGGTAGCAAATTGAATTTAATGCAAATATCTTGGCCTTCAGAATTTTACATAATTGATTTTTAATTCCCAGCTCTGCAAATCACTGGCTTTTGAAATTTGATCAAATTATTAAACCTTCTTGGGCTTGTTTTTGCATCTGTTTTACTCAGCTTGGACTGCCACAACAATATTACAGATTGGGTAGTTTAAGCGACAGAAATTTATTTTCTCACAGTTCAGAGGCCTTGAAGTTTAAGAGCAAGGTACTGGTGAATTCAGTTTCTGGTGAGACTCTTCCTGCCTTGCTTGTAGATGGCTGCCTCCTCACTGTGTCCTTACATCACCTTTCCTCTGCATGAGTGGAGGAGAGTGAGAACAAGCTCTGGTGTCCTTCTCTTCTGATAAGGATACTAGTCCTATCAGATTAGGGCTCCACCCCTATGACCTCATTTAACCTTAATTACATCCTCAAAGGCCCTATCTCCAAATATAGTCACTTTGAGGGGAACACAGTTCAGCCCATAACATTACATAATGCAAATGGAAATAATAAAATTTAGGTCAAAAGTGTATTGTTGGGGAGCACCTGGGGGGTACAGTCGGTTAAGCATCCACCTCTTGGTTTTGGTTCAGTATGTGATCTCAGGGTCGTGTAAGGAGAATTGAGATGATATAGGTCTTTGCTAAAAGTGAGATCCTTTTTCTCTTCTACTGTCTTTCTGTTCTTGTACAATGAAATTTTATTCATTTAATCATTCAACAAACTGAATACTTATATTATGCTGATTCCATTTCTCAATGCTGAAAACATAGTTAACTAGCCACATAGGGTTGCTCTTTGGTTGGGAAGACTAATTACGAAAAGTAAAGTAAATATATCTGTTTCTATGCTTGTGATAAGTAATGGAGAAAGATCAAGCAGGAGGTGATTTTATATATGGTGATCATGGAAGGTGTCTCTGAAGAGGTAATATGCATCTGGTGTAAAAGGCTGAACAGTCAGTTTAAAGAACCTGATCCCGGAAGTGGTGTCTGTCTTTTTGGCAATGCTGACAGTCTTCCATAGGCATTCCCACTTATGGCAGAAGGAAAAGCATGTAAGTTCTTAGATTCTGTTATATCACAGGCAAAGAAGTTTGATGATTAAGAATGACTGAAGTTTACAGACTGTTGAATCACAGACCTGTACCTCTGAAACAAATAATACATTATATGTTAAAAGAAAAAGAAGAAGATGGAAGGGAAAAATGAAGGGGTGGAAATTGGAGGGGGAGACAAACCATGAAAGACTATGGACTCTGAGAAACAAACTGAGGGTTCTAGAGGGGTGGGGGTGGGGGGATGGGTTAGCCTGGTGATGGGTATTAAAGAGGACACGTATTGAATGGAGCACTGGGTGTTATATGCAAACAATGAATCATGGACCACTACATCAAAAACTAATGATTTAATGTATGGTGATTAACATAACAATAAAACATTAAAAAAACTAATGATGTATGGTGAGTAACATAACAAAATAAAAAAAAAACTAATGATGTATGGTGATTAACATAACATAATAAAAGAAAAAAATTCTAAAAAAAAAAAGAATGACTGAAGTTGAGTCCAGGTTCTTTCTTCACAAGCTGCAGGACTGAAAAATTATCTCTTAGGGCCTTGGTTTTCTTACCAGGAAAAAAAAGGGTTAAAATAGTGTCTTCCTCATATAGCTGCTGCAAGGATTAAGAGAACTTTGCATGAAAAGCACTTGGTGGACACAGGATTCAATAAAATTCTGTTGCATCATCATTTTTACCATTGCTGCTGTAAGCTAGTAACTTTCCTAAGACAACTGCCAAGTCCTGGTAATGTTTATGGTTTACGTGTGATTTCACTTTTGGAAAAGTGGTAGTATTTGAATAATTACCTATGAGGATAGAGAAATGTCTTTCATTTAGGGGTTAGAAAACTTAATGAATGGACCCTCGGTGTGTATGTGTATTTACATCAGTTTAAAGTGTTTGGAATTAACTTGGAAAAGATAAACGACATTAGTAGAAAATATGGTGAAGTGCCTATGGTGAATTTTATAATAGCATTGTGCCAGTGTTAATTTTTCAAGTTTTGTAAATGAACTGTGGTTATGTAAGATTTAAACATTAGGAGAAGCTTGTTACGGGGTATACAAGAGCTCTCTGTAATGTTGCAGCTCTTCTGTAAATTTAAACTACCTCAGTTTTTAAAAAGTATTAAGAAAGAGCTAGAATGGTAGTGTCTTAATTTTTTTTTTAAAGATTTTATTTGTCAGAGACAGAATGTACAAGTAGGAAGAGCGGCAGGTAGAGAGAGAAGCAGGCTCCCCACTGAGCAGGGAACCTGATGAGGGACTCGATCCCAGGACCTTGGGATTGTGACCTGAGCTGAAGGCAGACTCTTTTTTTTTTTTTTTTAAAGATTTTATTTATTTATTTGACAGAGAGAGACACAGCGAGAGAGGGAACACAAGTAGTGGGAGTGGGAGAGGGAGAAGCAGGCCTCCCGCGGAGCAGGGAGCCCAACTTGGGGCTCGATCCCAGGACGCTGGGATCATGACCTGAGCCTAAGACAGACACTTAACGACTGAGCTACCCAGGTGGCCCTGAAGGCAGACTCTTAACCAACTGAGCCACCCTGGTGCCCTGTGTCTTAGTTTTTAATAGCCTTGTATGGGACAAATATTTATTCTTTGAAGGCATGTTTGTTTTTTCTGGGAATAGCTAAAATGCATCCAGAAACAAGTTGTGGCAGAGAAATGCTATGTGCTCACTAAAACCAATTTCCTCTTTCCCCTGGGCTTTACCTTAAGACTACATTTCCTAGCCTCCCTTGCAGTTAGTTGGTCATGTGACTGCATGTGGTGAGAGGAATGTCATCAATCAGTATATACGGTCTTCAGGCCTGGACCATGAAAACCTCCTACAATCCACTGGGCTCTCTCCTCCCCATCTGACACCCTAGGTGGAAGAAAGTGAGTAAGATGAAAGGAAACTGGGCCCTGAATGAGCATACAAACCTGCTGTCCAATCAGACATTCAGTTTGGGCTTTGAGGGGAAAAAGGAACTTTTGGGGGGATTGAATCACTGAAATTGGTTATTTAACTAATGCAAAAAATTCTGAGCACCATGCTGTGGAATTTAATTAGATAGTATTTGGTTAAACATAATTAGGCTCTGAAAAAAATCTCAAAGGAGGTAAATATTCCCAATATAAAATTCCATGATGGATATTTTGAAGCAAGATACATTAGTTGAATGTGTCCATTCTGGTATTTATATTTTAATGGTTTTATATTCAGATGTAATTTAAAGACTGTAAGCATCGTGAAGGTAGGGATCATGACTATCTTGTTCTTGGTTGTATTCCCAGAACTTAACACAGTACCGTGCATTCAGTAAAATTTAATTGAATCAAGAAAATATGGAAATAACTGAATGATTGCTTGGCTCATACAAATGAGGAGAGGGTTTTCCATTGTATATTTTGAAGTGAATATAGCAGTGAGGCTTTAGTAGTTAAAATACATTGTTTTATATCTCAACTGTCTTTGAATCAATGAGTGAACCTACATTGTGCTTTTTGTCCTATACTGTGTTTTGTCTTGTAGTTTAAAATTTTTTGCCTGGCACTTGGTAGGTGCTACATAAGTATTTGTTGAATGAATTAATGAATTTTACAAATATTAGTCAAGTTTTACTTTAGATTGGGGGGGATATGTGGAAATGAGGACTACTTTTTTTTTTTTTTTTTTTTAGGTCTTAATTCCAGTTAACAGTGTTAGTATCAGTTGTATGATATAGTGATTTAACAATTCAATACATCACCCAGTGCTCATCATGACATCCTTAATCCACATCACCTATTTTAACCTATCCCCTGACCCACCTCCTGTTTGGTAACCAGTTTTTTCACTTAAGAGTTTCCTGCTTTCTCTTATTTTTTTCCCTTTTGTTTCTTAAATTCCAAACATAAGTAGAATCATATGGTATTTGTCATTCTGATTTATTTCACTTAGCATTATACTCTCTGGCTCCATCCATGTCATTGCAAATAGCAAGGTTTCATTCTTTTTTATGGCTGAATTATATTCCATTGTGTATATATACCGCTTATTTATCCATTTATCAATCGATGGATACTTGGGCTGCTTCCATGTCTTGGCTATTGTAAATAAGGCTGCTATAAACATAGGGGTGCATGTATCCCTTTGAATTACTGTTTTTGTATTCTTTGGGTAAATACCCAGTAGTGTAACTGCTGGATCATAGGGTAGTTCTATTTTTAACTTTTTGAGGAACCTTCATACTGTTTTCTGGAGTGGCTGCACCAATTTTCATTTCAACCAATGGTGTATGAGTGCTCCTTTTTCTCCACATCCTCGCCAGCACTTATTTCTTGTGTTGTTGATTTTAGCCATTCTGACAGGTGTGAGGTGATCTCATTGTGGTTTTGATTTACTTTTCCCCAATGGTAAGTGATGATGAACATCTTTTCATGTATCTCTTGGCCATCTGGATGTCCTCTTTGGAGAGATGTCTGTTCATGCCTTCTGCCCATTTTTAATTATGTTTTTTGGGTGTTGAGTTGTAAAATTCTTTATTTTGGAGGCTCACCCTTTATTGGAAATGTCATTTGCAAATATCTTCTCCCATTCTGTTGGTTTTCTTTTACTTTTGTTGATTGTTACCTTTGCTGTGCAGAAACTTTTTATTTTGATGTTGTCCTGAAAGTTAATTTTTCCTTTTTTTTCCTCCTTGCCTCAGGAAACATATCTAGAAAATAAGTGCTACAGCTGATGTCAGAGAGGTTACTGCTTGGGTTATCTTCTAGGATTTTTATGGTTTCAGGTCTCATATTTAGGTCTTTAATCCATTTTGAATTTATTTTTGTGTATCATATAAGAAAGTGGTCCAGTTTCTTTCCTTTGCATGTTGCTGTCCAGTTTCCCCAACAACATTTGTTGAAGAGACCAGCTTTTTCCCACTGGATATTCTTTCCTGCTTTGTCGAAGATTAATTGACCATATGTTGTGGGTTTATTTCTGGGTTTTCTTTTCTGTTCCATTAATCTATGTGTCTGTTTTTGTGCCAGTACCATATTGTTTTGATTACTACAGCTTTGTAATAGAACTTGAAGTCTGAAATTGTGATGCCCCAGCTTTGCTTTTCTTTTTCAAGATTGCTTTGGCTACTTGGGGTCTTCTGTGATTCCATGCGAATTTTAGGATTTTTTTGTTCTAGCTCTGCGAAAATTGCTGTTGGTATTTTGATAGGGATTATATTAAATGTGCCGATTGCTTTGGGTAGTATAGACATTTAAACAGTGTTCTTCCAACCCATGAGCATGGAATGTCTTTACATTTCTTTGTGTTGTTTTTAATTTCTTTCATCAATGTTTTATGGTTTTCAGACTACAGCTCTTTCACCTCTTTGGTTAGGTTTATTCCCAAGTATCTTATTATTTTTGGTGCAGTTGTAAATGGGATTGTTTGCCTGATTTCTCTTTATGCTGCTTCATTATTGGTGTATAGAAATGCAGGTTTCTGTACATTTATTTTGTATCCTGTGACTTTACTAAGTTCATTTATCAGTTCTAGCAGTTTTTGGTGGAGTATTGGGGTTTTCTTTATATAGTATCATATCATCTGCAAATAGTGAAAGATTTTACTTCTTCCTTACTAATTTGGATGTCTTTTATTTCTTTATGACCTGGTTGCTGAGGCTAGGACTTCCAGTCTATGTTGAATGAAGTAGTGAGAGTGGACATCCTTGCCTTATTCCTGATCTTAGGGGAGAAGCTCTCAGTTTTTCCTCATTGAGGATGATGTTAGCTGTGGGTTTTCCATATATGTCCTTTATTATGTTGAGGTATGTTTCTTCTAAGCCTACTTTGTTGAGGGTTTTTATCATGAATGGGTGTTGTACTTTGTCAATGCTTTCTCTTGATCTATTGAAATGATCATATGGTTCTTATCCTTTCTCTTATTGATGTAATATATTATGTTGATTGATTAGGAAATACTGATCCACCCATGCAACCCAGGAATAAATCCTACTTTATCATGGTGAATTTTTTTTTAATGTATTATTGGATTGGATTTGCTGGTATTTTATTGAGGATTTTTGCATCTATGTTCATAGGGGGTATAGGCCTATAGCTCTCTTTTTTAGTGGTGCCTTTATCTGATTTTGGTATCAGGATAATGCTGGCCTTATCGGATTAATTTAGAAGTTTTCCTTCCTTTTTTTTTTGGAATAGTTTAAGAAGAATAGATACTAACTCTTTAAATTTTTGGTAGAATTGACCTTTGAAGCCATCTGTTCCAGACTTTTGTTTGTTGGGAGTTTGCTTACTGACTTGATTTCTTTGCTGGTTATTGGTAGATTCAAATTTTCTATTTCTTCTTGTTTCAGTTTTGGTAGTTTATATATTTCTAGAAATTTATCCATTTCTTCTAGGTTGTCCAGTTTGTTGGCATGTAGTTTTTCGTAATCTTTTATAATTGTATTTCTGTGGTGTTGGTGGTTATTTCTCTCTCAGTTGTGATTGAGTGCTTTCTCTCTTTTTTTCTTGATAAGTCTGGCTAGAGGTCTATCAATTCTTTTTTAAAACAATCAGTTCATGATTTCATTGATCTGTTATATTGTTTTGTTTTTGTGTGTTTTTTTGTTTCTGTATCATTTTTTCCCAAAGACTTTATATATTTGAGAGAGAGAGAGTGTGCATGAGCATGAGTGGGGGAGAGGCAAAGGGAGAGGGAGAAGCAGACTCCCCGCTGAGCAGGGAGATGGTTGTGGGGCTGGATCCCAGGGTCCTGGGATCACAACCTGAGCAGAAGGCAGATACTCCACTGACTGAGCCACCTAAGTGTCCATATATAATTTATTTCTGCTTGAATCTTTATTGTTTTTTTTTTCTTCTGCTGGTTTTGGGTTTTGTACTTTTTATAGCTCCTTTAAGTTTGGGGTTAGGTTGTTTGAGATTTTTCTTCTTGAGGTAGGCCTGTTTAGCTGTAAACTTCCTTCTTAGAACTGCTTTTGCTGCATCCCAAAGGTTTTGAACAGTTGTGTTTTCATTTTCATTTGTTTCCATGTACTTTTTTATTTCTTTGATTTCCTGGTTGACCCATTAATTGCTGAGTAGCATGCTATTTAACCTCCACGTATTTGTGGTCTTTCCAGATTTTTCCTTGTGGTTGACTTCTATTTTCCTAGTGCTGTGGTCACAAAAGATGCATGGTATGACTTTGATCTTCTTGAATTTGTTGAGGCTGGTTTTGTGGGCTAAAAGGTGATCTGTTTTGGAGAATGCTCCATGTGCACTTGAAAAGAATGTGTTTTCTGCTGTTTTAAGGTGAGATGTTATGAATATATCTGCCGAATCCATCTGTTCCAGTGTGTCATTCAAAACTATGATTTCCTTGTTGATTTTATGTTTAGATGATCTGTCCATTGATGTAAATGGGGTGTTAAGGTCCACTACTTAGTTCCTTTATGTTATTAACTGCTTTATGTATTTGGGTACTCCTATGTTTAGGGTGCATGAATATTTACAATTATTATATCTTGTTGGATTGTCCCCTTTATTATTGTAGTGTTCTTGTCTCTTTTTAACAGTCTTTGTTTTAAAGTCTATTTTGTCCAATATAAGTATTGCTACTCTGACTTTCTTTTGACATCCATTTGCATTATAGATGTTTCTCCATCCCCTTACTTTCAATCTGCAGGTGTCTTTAGGTCTACAATGAGTGTCTTGTAAGCAGCATACAGGTGGATCTTGTTTTTTATCCATTCTGTCACCCCATGTCTTCTGACTGGAATGTTCAGTCCATTTACATTCAAAGTAATTATTGATAATGTATTTATTGTCATTTTATTAATTGTTTTTGAAGATTTTCTCTGGTCCTTTCTTGTTTTGCTGATTTTTTTTCTTTTGTGATATATTTGGATTTCCTTTTTTTATTTGCATATTAGTGGTTTTTGATATATGGTTACTGTCAGGTTTGTATATACCCTCTTCTGTATATAACTGAAGGCTACATCTTATATTGCTTTAGATCAGGATGATAACTGAAGTTAGTTACATACCTTAGAGACTGTGTGTGTGTGTGTGTGTGTGTGTGTTTGTGTATGTAAGTTATAGATCCTACATATAAAATTTAATTAGTGGTTGACATAGGGTAGCATTGGAGAAAAGTTTAACATTTGTTTTGACTGAAGAAAATTTCCAGCATTTCATATATTAATTAAATGACTAAGAATCAAAAAAAATTAGCATGCAGTTTTAAGAATGAATTAAAGTTTTCCTCTACTACAAATCTAGTTATTGCAAGAAGATTGAAATGTGCTCTCATTTTTTAGTGTTCTGTAGTTTATTCTAAAAGAAATTAAAAAGCTGTGAGGTATCCTCTTGTGAGATCTTGACATTCTAGTTTGTGGGGTTTCTCAGAAGCTGCTAAAATTAATTTCTGGTCTACCTTCAGATTGAAACTGCTGAGAGGAAAAAGAAAGGAAATAGACAATAGAAATGTATATTATAACTAATGAACAAATAATGTATTTATATTAATAAAGCTTTTTAATTAACAGTTCCACTGAATAAAATAATATGGAAGAAATGGAAGCACATAAAGTAATTTCATTCTGAAGCTGACATAAAATATAGTAAAATAAATAGGTTAGTGACAGGATAATTATAGATTTATTAATTTGTGCTTTGAATCCATTGATATGTAATAAGCAAACAGAACGAAGGTCAATAGCATTTTGCACTGTGTATTCCCACCCAACACACCCCCTTTCGGAGTAAGTAGACCTCTTTTCCCCGTTTCTTTGCCTCAGCTGAAACTTTTGTTTTTGAGTAAAAAACCAAATCCCTTGGAGAAAATATGTTTTGTTCTGTGTTTTAAAAGCTAAGACTTAATAAGATTATGCAATATCCCCCAAGAAGGTAGTCCAGTATTTCAGTTTGAGGAGACGAAAACTCAGCAGCAAGATAGAGGTGATAACTGTGTGGTGCCTCCAGGAGGCTGGATGGAGTGGATGGAATTCCACAGCTCATGAAGGTTTTTGTCCTGAGGTGTCTGGAAAATTGCAGAGCTGTCAGGCTTTAGGGATTAGGTTACCTGGAGGATGAAGAATTTACTGGTTACTAATGTGTGCTGGAGATCAGCATATACTCCCCAAGTGTTTTGTTGTGCCTAAGATCCCCAGTACCATTCAAGGCATTGCCAAGTGAGGGTGGAGGAAATGAGGCAGGGTGAAGGGAGAGTTATGGGATAGCTCCTAATAATGAGTAAGATTTAATTTCCCTCCAGATTTGAAGTTAGATTTAATGTGATTGAAAGAACATAAAGAAATGTAACATTCTTTGACTTTGAATTGTAGTGGTAGCAAATTCATACCTCCTACACATTTTCAAGATTATACTATATGGCATATTAGACAGTAATGCATCTAACTTGAACTAAAGACTTTTTGATCTTGGAGGCAGTCTTAAAACAGAAAATGCATGCTTGAACAGAAATTTTCTTTCAGTAATTGATATCAAAGCTGTTTCCAGTTATTGGTGCCATTTACAAATTAAACAGCTTTTTTTGGTGAATAATTCAGCTGAACGGAAGAAAAAGGGGTAGAAATGTATTTTCTGTATTGCTATCTAAAGTACATACTACCTAGGGATTTAATTATAATGCCATATTTCTTTTCAAGTAACCCATAGCCTCAAATGTATCTAAAATAATGGATTTATATATATTCAGTGATGATGAAGGAGCATCTTGGAATTGAAATACTTGTCTTAGTTCTAGTGAACTCCAAAAACTTCTGCTTGCCATTCATTAATTTCCCAACTGCAGGTGTTATATTACTGCTCCCCATGATTGACCCCTTCCTGGAATCCTACTCTCTATGTATTTATAGCTATTCCCACTGCAGTGAATAGTTTACTTCCCTTACCCTTGATGTTGAGCTTGGCCGTGTGAAGTACTTTGGCTAGTGGACTGTTCATGGATCTTCTGCATGAAGAAGTTTAATATGCCCTGTGGCTGAGCTTGACTTGTGCTCCTGTCTTGTATCATGAGGAGAATCTGCCTTCAATAGCCACTGATCCCTAAAGGATGGGAGCCATGTAGATCAGATCTGGACCAAACTGCCTGGATTCGAGTATGGTTGAGCCCAGCCTAGTTCAGTCAAACCCCAGATCTCCTGAAAACATGTGAACAAGGAACAAATGTGTGTTGTAACCCACTGAATTTGGGATAGTTTGTTACACAACATTATATTATACATAGCAGACAGATGCGTTTTTCCATTCTTTTCACTTCGGTAGATCTCCAAGCTGCTTGTGGTGTCTTGAATTTTTTTATGTTAGCTAGCTTTTAAAATTTATTCCTTATTTAGGACCCAAGGAAATTTATACACTATGGCTCCAATATAGCATGGAACAAGCTTTCATTTGTGACTGTGCTTCAGTATTTAAATCCAATTTATCTCAAAGGTTTTATGGCACTGTGGGATGGAGAAAGACTTGAGCATTAGACACTATTCCAAAGGTCACACAGATAGACAATTATAAAAAATGCAGAAAGGTAACATGCTCCTGGAGAGGTACAAATAATGTGTTGTGATTGTCAAACTGGCTTTTACAAAAACACAAAAAAGATGGAAGAGTGAAAAGTGATCTTTTCTCTGGGGAAAGCATTAATCCAATTTTTATTCTCACTGAACACGTGTTTTAAAAGCACTTAAAAAAAAAACACTTGATGAACCAGCTGTTAGTGATACAGTGGTGAAGAACACAATCATAACATCTGGTTACTGGCCTGACAGGAGGAAGAAACAGACTGGGGAGTGGAATAGATGCCAAGTCCTCTGGATGATACAGGGCCAGTTTAAGAACAGGAGCTGAGTAGTGGACAACATTGTGTCCACAGGCCTTTTCAGCTTTGGAGAGAATCAGGAAACCATTGCAGTTGTGTGATCTGACCCAGAACTAGTCCTAGACAGTTGTCCAACCCAGAAGTCAGGCTGGACATAAGCTGATATTAGGAGGACTCTTCATGTGGCTTTTTCCCCCTCGAAAAAGGCATGGGAAGTGCATTCATCCCAGCAGATCCACAGGACCTCTACATCCAAGTCACTGGGACATTTTGGATTGCTGATTGATTAGACTTGTGTTGGAGTACTGGGAGAGAAAGGAGTTAAAATGGACAAAGAGGTTTAATTTTGATTTTTGGTAAATAACATTGAACAAATTTTACAGTCATTTCCCCCAGTTCCTTCATTTATACAGTGATGTTGTAGAACAACCCTAAAACCTAGTAGCTTAAAATAATAACCATTAACTGCTTTTCAAGAGTCTGAAGATCAGCTTTTTGGTTCCACTGATGAGGGCCAGGCTGACTGATCTTGGCTGGGTTTCCTCACACCTTTGTGGATAGTTTCAGGTCCATAAGGTTGATTTGCTGGCTTACTCTGAACTATGCATAAATCTGAAGACTTCGCCAGGGTAATGGCTGATTCAGCTTTGCTCCATGAAGTCTCTCTCATCCACCAGGCAAGTCTGAAGACTTATTCATATGGCAGCTTGGCAGGGATCTAGGAGACTGACTAGAAGCTCATAAGGCTTCTTGAGGCCAAGACTCAGAACTGGTTTCCATCACATTTGCCATATACTTTGGCCACTTCAAGTCTCAGACCATCCAGATTTGGGAGTTGGAGGAACTCTTGATGGGAGGAGCTGCAAAGTCACATTGTATAGAGGTGCTGTGGGCTGAATTGTGCCCCCACTCAAATTCAGACGTTGAGGGTCCCTGATCTCAGACATATAACCTCCAGAACTGTGAGAAAATTTTCTGTTGTTCAAGCCACCCAGTCTAAGGTATTTTGTTATGACAGCCCGAGCTGACTAATATGGGAAGGGCTGGAAAACTAGGGCTCCTTTTGCAATCACCTACTGCAGTGACCATTTTCAGTTCCCTGTTTCATGCCTGGCACTGTGTTAGGAACTTTACCAACTTGATTTCATTAATGATCACAGCAGTTCTACTAGATGAGGAAAATGAATCTTGGAGATGTGTATGATCACACAGATATTGGGTGGTAGAATGAGTATGGTAGTTCTGATTCTCTGAAGTTTAAGCTCTTTCTGCTTCCTCCACACTTCTTTTCTGAATCACTGGCTCCCAATTTTCCCCCAGAGAATTTACCAGTTGAAACAGAATCAATTCTACCACAGCACAAATCTGAAGAGTGAGATGAGAAGGCTGTGTGTTCTGAGATTGTCGTAGTTGGCCCGGCCCATGCTGGCAATGCCTGACAGAAATGAAGGATTATCTGAGACTGACTGAGAGAAATTAACCTTTTGCAAGCAAGTAATTACCATTTGAGGGGCCACAATTCCAAATCTTCTTATCCATGGAGGCCTAATGAATTCTGGTTCCCAGGGGTCAGTACTGGAAGAGAATGGGAGGTGAGAATGTGACTTCTAGGCAGGGACAGTCCTTGCCCTCTAGTGGGGTGTCTGTATCATATCACAGTGCTATCTAGTTGATGACAAGGATGCTGAAAATAGGATCTACCCCCAGGGAAAGGGGTTGTAGGCATGAGGTTAGAGGTTTGTAGTTCCCCCAAGTAATTGGGATTCTCAAATAGCAGAGAGAATTATAAGTTGATGCAAACATTTTAAATTCTCTTCTTCACTCTGCTTCCAACACCTTGAGTGATGTCTGGTGCTTGCAGGCATGGAGTAAATATTTATTGAGTTGTGAAGATTAGGATGTAATCTAATGCAAGGGGCACCCAGAGGACTAAATTACTACCAAGTTTATGGGACACTAAATGGGAAAACTTCAGATATTTTCTAGACCCTAGTTGGTAATGGGGAAAGAAAGTTCCAACTGTACATCAAAGTTTCTCACTTACTGATTTAGAGACCAGCACTAATTTCTTAAAGTGTGGTCTGTAATCTACCAGACAAATAAGAATCTATGGTGTTAACATTCTGTAGCTTCCATTTCAAGCAATCTCTTCCATGATTCTGTTAAAGATTTAGACCTTTGTCTTCAGCAAAACTGAACTTGCCAATAGATAGGAGGTTATTATTTCTATCAAATAGACCAGTGCTACTCAAGGTGAAGTTATAGATTAGCAGCATCAGCATTACCTGGTTCCTTAGTAGAAATTCAAATTCTTTGGCCCTGCCCCATACCTATTGAATCAGAATATCTGAGGATGAGGCCCAGGATCTGATTTTTAATGAGCCTTCTAGATAACTCTTATGTGTGCCTATGTTTCAGAAGCATTGAACCTAGAGGTTGGAGAGGTTTCAGTGATATCATTAATAGTATGTCAGATTCCTTTGTCCTCTGCTCTTGTGTCCTATAACACATATGTGTCATAGAACCTGAAATTGATCATCTGTGGCATAAACATTGATTTTTGACTAAAGAGTAAAGGGAAATTGACATATATCTGAACAGATTGTGAATGTGTTCTTGGTCATCATTAGAAAACTCCCCCTCCTTGTATGAACTTTCTTTGAATCACTGTGAGGAAATTGAAGGACATTCATTGGGGTTGTATAAAATAATGGTTCACAGCATGGGTTGGGGGTTCTGGTGTTAATTTCCACTCCACTGTTTACAAACCAGGAGACCTTGGGCAAGTTCATCTCTTTAGTATCAGTTTATTTACCTATAAAGTAAACAGCATTTACCTCATACGATTGTTGAAAGGATTTTAAAAAATGGAATGCAGGGGCGCCTGGGTGGCTCAGTCGTTAAGTGTCTGCCTTTGGCTCAGGTCATGATCCCAGGGTCCTGGGATGGAGCCCTGCGTCGTCGGGCTCCCTGCTCAGCAGGAAGCCTGCTTCTCTCTCTCCCATTCCCCCTGCTTGTGTCCCCTCTCTCGCTGTCTCTCTCTCTGTCAAATAAATAAAATCTTTAAAAAAAATAAATAAAAAGTGGAATGCATATTATTGTACATAGTACCATGCTCCTTCCATGCTAAGTGACCAATCAATGTTAGTTGCTATCAGTAATACTGTTGTAGCTACAGTAAATATTGATTTACTGCCCCAAGAAAATTTTCAGTTATATAATGAATCAGTTTAAGTTCATGGCACAGTAAATATTTTTTTAAATAAGATCACAGATATTGATCATTAAAACATAAAAATCATATCCTTTCATTGTGTGCATCAAATTTTGCATTTACCATATAGTTTGAACTTAGTCTCTTGATTCCCTCTTTGGGCTCAGCAACATTTGTGGGCAGAAATTTCTTTCTGATAAGTCTTCAGTATGACATAGGAGATCAAACAGAAATGACTAATAAAAAAAATGAAAAGTAACAAAGGATACATTTGTTAATGAGTTGATGAATGTTGTTCAGCCCTGAGAAGAAATAGCACGTGGAACAAAGCAATGGCTTTTGTAAAACTCAGCATATTCCTTTAAAATATTTTCTTTCAGGGGCGCCTGGGTGGCTCAGTCGTTAAGTGTCTGCCTTCAGCTCAGGTCATGATCCCAAGGTTCTGGGATCCAGCCCCGCATCGGGCTCCCTGCTCCACGGGAAGCCTGCTTCTCCCTCTCCCACTCCCCCTGCTTGTGTTCCCTCTCTCGATATGTCTGTCAAATAAATAAAATCATATATATATATATATATTTTTTTTTTTTTTTTTTCCCTTTCAGCTCCCAAGTTCTAAAGGATCTATTTGTGTGCACAGTGAAAGAAAAAGCACAAGCCAAGTAGGGTAAAGATGAATCCCACTGATGGGCCTTCTTTTCCTTCTTCCCACCCTGGTCTCAATGATAGTTTAAGAAAGAAAGCAGATGCTGCAGCCTTGCTGGGAAATAGAATCCTTGCCCCAGGCAATTCTTCTGTCATGAGAGGTCAAGGTCAGCCACCAAGAGCATCAAAGTGGAGAAAGTTCTTTGGGGTAGAAAGGATTGCATCCCTGGGAAGAATAAAGAGGAGGGAAGCCAAAGTCCATACTCTGTTGTTTTCTCATGAAAAACACACTGCAGATTTTCCCAGAAATAAGATTGACTTGTTTTCCTCCTAATTTGTATTATCTGAAATCCCTTTATCTTTATTATTGAGGTGTGTACATCAGTACAGGAAATAAACCTCTGAGCATCTTTATAAACATTTGTACTCATGAATTATTTTGAGACTTTCCTAAAAATACCAAAATTGGGGTCATTTAGATTCAGAGATTTCCATCTTTTTGAAATAAAATAAATGCATCCCGAAACATCATTTTTAACTATCTGGTATAGCACGTGGTTAATGAGACGGATCAATAACTGACTTCAGTCTTTAAATTTTGTTGAGATTTTTAGTGATAGGATGATATAGAATAAACCTATGGCCCTGTATTACTGGTTAGAGTTTAGTATGGAAGAAGGAAATATTAGAAAGTTTGGTCTAATAATCTCATAAGGACTCCTGCCAATTTTCTTTTTCTTTTTTGATGGTTCTTTGATTTTAACAGTTAGGGGAAAGTTATAAAATCCTACCAATTTTCTTAACAGTGCTGCTGTTTTTTGAAAATGATCAACCTCTGGGTACCATGTGTTCAGAACATTCAGTCTTTTATTTCTGTATAGAGTTTTTTTCTTGATAGACTATCCTTTTGATTTTTTTCTAGTAATGAGGGAGGGAAAATTGATTTGTATTTTCAATCCAGTGCTTTATTTTAGAAACTTTTTGGATTCTTGTGGGGAAATGGCTTCATATACAGCTATCATTTAGAATTCTAATGATTTCTTCCTTAGAATTATGATAAATAATAGCTAGCATTGATGCTATACTAGTATATAACCTTTTGGGTTTGACAGAATGAATATATTTATTGTGATACAGCATTTAAGTTAAGTTTATTTATGTACAATAGTCTATATAAAGCCAGATTCTTTTGGAACCCACATATTTTTGCATACTTGTGTTGACTATTGAAAGAGACCACTGATACTGTGTTCCAGGACCTATGCTCTCTGTTGTTTGGAGGAAGGTCATGTCAAAGCTCTTTGTGGTGTACTCAGGGAGCAACTAAGGATAGGCCAGAGTTGCCTGGGAACCAGGATTTCAGTTGTTAATTTTCGGTATCCTTAGGAATTGTCATTGGTTGAAGAAGGCAGAATTGGGTTCATGGGGGGAAGGGGGATTCTTTATCCTCCCGATGATTTTAGATCATTTTTTTAACTTGCCATTTTGAGTAACTAGTTATTAGATAGACTAGGAAAAAATTTACCAAGTCTTACAGGATCCTAGAGAAAACAGTATGTTCACATACCAAAGCAGAGCATTCAGAAAGAAAAAAGACATTGAGAAATGGAGATGAGAGAAAGAAATTTTTCACTGGCTTTGTGTTGTGTTTTTATACAAGTTAAGCAGCCTGTCTACATCTTCATTTCCTCTACTTGCTTCATGTGGCAGCCATGAAAATGAGTCTTTCAGATTTCTGACTGTGTTCAATGAGTCTTCTCCTGGGCTGCTCCCAGTCAATGAATGAGAACAGCAGGGATATTAAGGAAGATGCAGGGATGCTCTTAAGGATGATTGAGCTTGAAGACTCTGTGGTAAACAGAGTAATAGTTCCTCTTAAAGATGTCCACATCTTAATATTCAGCGCCTGTGAATATGTTATACATGGCAAAAGGAATTTTGCAAGTGTGATTAAGGATATCAAGATAGGAAGATTATCCTGGATTATCTTGGCTGTGGGTATAATGATAAGAGTCTTTTTAAGAGGGAGGTAAAAAGGTCAAAGTCCGAAAAAGGAGATTGGATGACAGAACAGAGGTCAGAGATAGTGCAGAGAGGGATGGATTTAAAGATGCTACCCTGCTGACCTTGAACATGGAGAGCTACAAGCCAGGAAATCCAGGTGGCTTCTAAAAGCTAGAGAAGGCAAGGATATGAATTTTCTCCTAAATCCTTCAGCAGGAATGCAGCTCTGCCAATAACTTTATTTCAGGATTTCTGACTTTCAGAGCTATAAGATATTACATTTGTGTTGTTTTCAGCCATGAAATTTGTGGTGGTTTGTTATAGCAGCAGGAGAAATCCAGTATAGACTCCCCACTGGCCTTGAGGCAGTGTCTTAGAATGGGCACTGCAGACAAAGATCCATCCACTAAATCTTCATATCTTTCCTCTCTCCTTTACCAGGGGTCTGATTGCTTTTTCATCCTCCTCTGACTCCTAATTTTCCATCATAGGAATTTCCCCTAATAAATTGCTTGCACATCTGATCCCATTTTGGTGTCTGCTTCTTAGAGGACCTGGACTAATTCACCTCATAAATTTGATTTGATGATTAAGTCATGTAAGGTGCCTAACACATGGTTTGTGTGTTCAAAACTGTTATCTGTTGTTATGATTAGTTACAGTAGCACCAATAATGTAGGGGAAAATGCAATTAACCTGTTCCTTGGGCAAAATCTTAGCCTCATAGTTTACTTGCTTACATTCAAGCAATTAAATTTTCTCCAATTATTTTAGCCCCTTGCATGCCTTGTTTAGTAGTTAGCATGTCCAATCCAGCATGAGAGTAAACTCCAAACTTCATTAGGAGTTAATGCTGCGATTGTTCAGAACTGCTCTGGATAGGTTGGCAGGTCTAATTTTGGGGCTTGCAGTTAGGAAGCCCTTTGATGCTAAACATCTAAGTTGTGTCCTTTAATCCAGCTTTTATCCAGCAAAAAGCTGGTATTTTGAGATCTATCTACTTCAGTTCTTTATCTTATAGTCAGTCCCAAACTCAGGGAAGAGAATGTTTGAGTGGGCATTAGAGGAAAATAATAGTTTTTGTCTGCTGTTGCCTCATGAGTTCTACTTAATCAATGTAATTGCTAAATATGAAGAAGTACCATCACAAGTCACTGAAATGATGAATGCTATTGGAAAGATTGGTTATACATATCAAAAGACATGAAATTAGTTCACACCATACACAGAAATTGTTTCAGTTGGATTAGATACCTTAAATGTATAAAACAAAACTCTAATTTAAAAGAAAACATGGGTAAATATGTAATCGGAATGAGGATATCTTATTGAAAACATTAAAAATATAGAATTTGAATTAAAATATTGAGAAATACATTATATTTATAGTAAGTAGATTGCAAATTCTTCTTATCCTAGCATGACTCCTCTTTGCTGTGTGATGTTAATGCTTTGCCCATCAAAAGGCTGTGGCTCTACTATCTTGAATCTGAGCTGGTTTTGCAACTTACTTTGAGCAATAGAAAGCAGTGGGACTGATATTGATGACTTCCAGGCTGAGGCCTCAAGAGACACAAAGCTTGTAACTCTATTCTCTTGGAGCCAGTGTGCCATGTGTGGAAGTCTGAGCTAGACATGGCTAGACACCATGTAGAGGAGGACCAAATTTCCCCATCCAAAAGTCTCATCCAATTGCTAGACATATGAGTGAGGCCATTTGGGACCAACAGAGGTCAGAGATAGTGCAGAGAGGGATGGATTTAAAGACCTGCCAATAGCCACAAACACATGAGTGAAACCAGCTGAAACCACAGAGAGCAGAGATGAGCCCTGCCCAAATTGCCAATCCACAGAATTTTAGCAAACAAGTGAGTGTGGTTTCATGATACCGAATTTTGGGGGGATTTGTGTAGAAATGACACTATAAATAAAGATTTCTATGCTTCGTAAGATATTCTATGCAAAGTAAAAAAAGATAAGCCACAGACTGAGACACTATTTAAACATATCTAAATTGTCAAAAACTTACTTTCAAAGATATATATAAATGTTGACAACTCTAAGAAAAAGATTAAAGGAATTAAGCATTAAGAAAGGCTGTGAACAAACAATTCATAGGCAAGGAAAAAGTAATGTCCAATAAATATATGAAAATGCCTAATCTTAGATATAACCTAGGAAGTTAAAATTAAAACAGATAAGAAAATAATTTTATACCAATCAGTATAGTAAAGTAAAATATGACCTTTTAAAAAGAAGGTGGAGTAATAGAGTGTCTCCTATGGTAATTGTGGTAGAATAAAGAGGTACCATCACTTTGGAAAACTTCGGCAATAAGGTAAAATTGGCAATACCTATTCTAGAAGGTGTATTGTCAATGAGCACAAGGAGATAGATATAAGAATTATTATTGGTGCATTATCTACCAAAACAAAAAATGGAAAACAACCTCAATGTGTTCATTAAGAGAATGAATTTTATGAATAAGCACTATGTAGAAATGGAAACGAGTAAATGAGTATTAGGTCTAACAGTGTGAAAAAGTACAGAATCGTGTTTAAGGAAAATAGCGTATGTGATGTCAGCTAATGTTTAAAAGCATAAAGTAGAATTCTTTTTTTTAAAGTAGAATTCTATTTGTTATTTGCCATTACATAGGTAGGAACATGATTTAAAATGAGTAGGTGTGATAAACATCACTAGTTAGTAGTTCGTTTGGAGGAAGGAATGCATAAAGGAAATGGGATGAGGGATGGGATAGTTTAAGTTTGTTGGTGGACGTATAAAGGTCCATCAACTTATTCTGTATAAATTCTGTCTTTGAATTATTTAGCAATTAAAAATATAGAAAAACAACCCAAGTCAAAAACAAAGACTTGCCTTAGTTTGTGGGAAAGCTACTGATACCCAAGAAGGTATGAAGAGACAGTATAGAAACTCCTGCCAACAAGTCTACTCATCTCAGGTCCAACAGGCATTTTCCTTATTACCCATCTGTACCAAGACAGGAGAATCCTTTAAAATCTTTAATAGATTCAAGAGTCAAAAAAAAAAAAAATCCAGTGATTTTTTTCTCACTCAAGAACCCATGTTCTTGAGAAACACAGGATTCCTTCTTTGCTATGGTTGAATAATATTCCATTGTATGTATGTATATATACACACAACGTTTCTTTATCCATTAACGATCAGTGAACACTTACATTGTTATCTTGACTATTGTGAATAATGCTGCAGTGAACATAGGGGCGCAGATACCTCTTCAAGATAGTGATTTCATTTTCTTCAGATATATATCCAGGTATGGAGTTACTGGATATGGTTGTTACATTAATCAATATCTGCAAACTTTTGAAGCCAGTTAACTCACTTGACCTTGGTTCTGGAAACTACTTCCTAGGCTTTTGTTATTGTATGAATGTAAATATGCAGGAAAATATTTTAAAGATGTTTATTTCTATGACTGACAGGCATAACTAAGAGCTATGAAACCTGACAGTGTGGAAAACGTGTCTCTCTTCTATTTTCCACACCAGTAAAAAAAAAGCAATCAAAATTTTTCACCTGAAGATGAGCAAGAGATTGCATAAAGAAAGAAGATGGAGCATTTGATGTGAATACATGAGATTATCTTTTGTGCATTTTCAACCAGAGTGAAAGAAATAGATTTTCATAAATTAGGGCAGCTCTCTGATTTAAAGCAAGCATTCTTATTCAAGGCGACAGAGTTGGGGAGAGAGGTAGGAATGCATTTGATGGGTGGATGCTGGCTTAGCTGCTCATGTAACTTGGTTGTTATTTGTGGGATGGGGACTGGGGGGAATGTGGGATTTTAGAAGATGGAGGACAAGTACTGTAAGGGAGTGAAGGAAGCAAGTGGAAGAAAAAGCTAAAAAAAGGGGGGGTAGTTTCAGCTGAAGTCTAGCCTCACTGTGATCCCAAAAGTTGCTGTTGAAAGTAAATGGTGCCACAGACTTCTTTAATCTTGAGGCAAGGGGGCCTGGTTGTACTTTGAATCAGTCAATCATTGGCTGTAGGCTGCTGCTTGGAGTCATGGGTAGAGGAGTGTAATATCTCAGGAGAGGCATCTTCTATCAGATGAAGAAGGGGGCACCTGTGAGTTTAGCAAACAAGACCCAGCAGCTTAGGATAGAGTTACTGCTGGTGGAGGGGATATGAGCAGGGCACCAGCAGTAGGGTATGTGATCTGATAAATCAGTTGGGTGCTACCCTTCACCCCCCGGAATCTCACCATAGGCAGGAAAAAGCTCAGGGCCCTCTCATAGATTAATATCCAACTCTCTTATTTCCTTTTCTCAGGTCTTAATCCTCCCACAACAATTCCCATTAAACCTAGCTCAGGAAATTACTTTTACATTCTTGTGCATTCCTTCTTATGCTACAGCTTATGGTATAAATGTTACGCCTGCCTCCAGCCTCCTTGGCTCTTGATAGTCAAATCCAGGCTTTGGACTCAAAAGGTCTGTTTGTCTCTCAAAAACATAGTTCTTGTCATCAGATGTCTCCCACTTCCAATACTTTAATCTCCACAATCCTTTGTAAGAAGTTCTAGTCAGAAACTCACTTCTTTGAAAAAATCAACTCTGTCTTTACTGTTCTTTTCAGGCAATAAATACCATTCCTTTATGAGTGATGAGCCACCAATAGGTATCTGAAAGAATGGTACCAAGCTATCAGTGGTGATTATTTCTAGGAAGTGATTTGCATGATGAAAAAATGAGTTTTAATTGTTACACTTTAGTTCTGAGTGAATTTATAAAGAGTACAATTGAAAAAGAAAAGGTTTGGGGAAGAGAGAAAGCATGGGATTTCCAGAAGACCTGCATTCACGAGAAATGTGGTACAAAGGATATCCTGGGTCATGTGAATTCAGTGTCACAATCATGATTGGATCTTGAGGTTGCTTCATGCTGACTTGTCTGAGTTGATGGCTTTGCCATCCCCCAAACCTGAGGATGGATGTGGAATGGAAAGGGAGAGACTGGAGAATGCAGAGTCCAGATTGGAGGCCAATGGCAGGATTAATGGTCAGTAGTAGTCATTCCTAGACTGTACCAGGCAGGAAAACAACAATTCAGAGTCTTGTGATGACCCATAGGAGAACATGTGTTTCCTAGGACAATCCACAGGATTGTAATTGAATTATATCCAGAATCTTCCCCAATACTGAGAAACTTTTAGAAAAGAAGGTGTTGAGACCATTATAGGGACTGTGGAAAAGACAGAAGACTATTTAAACAAGGAAATAGATTACAATGAAATGGCAAGTCTCTGCAGTCTTGCCATCAGTAAAAGTTGGAATTAGAGAATATTTATAGGAAATGAAGAATGTGATACTTTTACATTGTTGAAATTTTAGGTTTCTTACAAGGAGAGACATCATAGATTGCCAGTTCCTTATGGAGAGAGTTCATGATTTCCTTAGCTTTTACTGAGTCATTATGGGCATATAACATTACATTTAAGATGTACAGTGTGATGGTTTGATGCATGTACATATTGCAAAATAATTACCACAATAAGGTCAATTAACACCTTCATCCCTTTATATAGTTACCATTTTTTCTGTGTATGGTGGGAACATTTAAGATCTACTCTTAATAATTTTGAGGTATATAATATAGTGTTGTTTATTATAATTACTATGCTGTACATTAGATCCCCAGAATTTATTAATCTTATAGATGTAAGTTTATAACTGACCAACAACTCCCTGTTCCCTCCTTCCCTCCATTTCCAGCAAACACTATTCTGTTTTCCAATTTTATGAGTTTGGCTTTTTTTTTTTTTAGATTCCACATGCAAGTGAGAACATATAATGTTTCACTTTGTCTGATATTTCACTTAGAATAATGCCCTCAGTGTCCATCCATGTTCTTGAGAAACACAGGATTCCTTCTTTGCTATGGTTGAATAATATTCCATTGTATGTATGTATATATACACACAACGTTTCTTTATCCATTAACGATCAGTGAACACTTACATTGTTATCTTGACTATTGTGAATAATGCTGCAGTGAACATAGGGGCGCAGATACCTCTTCAAGATAGTGATTTCATTTTCTTCAGATATATATCCAGGTATGGAGTTACTGGATATGGTTGTTACATTTTAAATTTTTTGAAGAACCTCCATACTGTTTTCCATTATGTCTCTACCAGTTTACATTTCCACCAATACTGTACAGGGATTCCCTTTTCTCTACTGCTTTGCCAACGCTTGTTGTGTCTTGTCTTTTGATAATAACCATCCTAATATTATGAGGTGATATCTTATTGTAGTTTTTCTTTGCATTTTCCTGATGATTAGTGATGTTAAATATCTTTTCCTGTATCTTTGCAATTTCTGTGTCTTTGGAAAAATGTCTATTCAAGTTCTCTGCCCACTTTTTAGATTGTTATATTGCTATTGAGTTGGAGTTCCTTATATATTTTGGAGATCAACCCCTTATCAGATAGAAGGATTACAAATATTTTCTCCCATTCTGTAGGTTTGCAATATTTTCTCTCCTTCTGTATATTGCCTTTTCATTTTGTTGATTCTTTTCTTTTGCTGTTCAGAAACTTTTTAGTTTAATATAATCACACTTGATGATTTTAGTTTTTATTGCTTGTGGTTTTTCTGTCATACAAAAAAAAAAAAATCCTTGCCAAGACTTATTTCAAGGAGGTTTTGTCCTCTTTTCTTCTAGTAGTTTTATAATTTCAGATCTTTTAAGTCTTGAAATCCATTTTTTTAAGATTTTATTTATTTGACAGAGTGTGAGCACACAAGCAGGGGGAGCAGCAAAGGGAGAGGGAGAAGCAGGCTCTCTGCTGATCAGGGAGCCTGATATAGGGCTTGATCTCCGGACCCTGGGATCATGACCTGAGCTGAAGGCAGATCCTTAACCAACTGAGCCACCCAGGCACCCCTTGAAATCCATTTCAAGTTAATTTTTGTTAGTGGTGTAAAACAGGGGTACAATTTTATTTTTGTGTGAATATCCAGTTTTCCCAACATCTGTCGAAGAGACCTTTCCCCTTTGAGTATTCTTAGCTTCCTTGTCAAATACAGTTGACTGAGTATGTGTGGGTACATTTCTGTTCCATTGGTCTGTGTGTCTGATTTTATGCCAGTACCATACTATTGTGATTACTATAGCTTTGTAATAAAGTTTGAAATCAGGAATTGTGATGTGTCTCCAGCTTTGTTCTTCTTTGGCTATTTGGGGTCTTTTGTTGTTCCATATAAATGTTAGGATTTCTTTTCTCTTTCTTTGAAAAATGCCATTGGAATTTTGATAGGGATTGTATTCAGTAGATGTCTTTGGGTAGTATGGACATTTTAACAGTATTCTTCCAATTCGTGAACAATTCATGAACAGAATTCTTTCAGTTCCAATTAACTTTCTATTTGTGTTGTCTTCAGTTTCTTTCATCAATGTCTTGTTATTTTCAGCATACAGGTTTTCATCTCTTTGGTTAATTTTTTCTAAGCATTATTTTTATGGTATTATAAATGGATAGCATTTTTTTTTAAGATTTTTTATTTGAGAGAGGGAGCATGGCGGGGAGGGGGAGAGGGAGAAGCAGACTCCCTGCTGAGCAGGGAGCTCGGTGTGGGGCTTGATCCCAGGACCTTGAGATCATGACCTGAGCTGAAGGCAGATGCTTAACTGACTGAGCCACCCCGGTGCCCTGGGTAGTATTCTTTAATTTTCAAATAGTTTATTGTTGGTGTATAAAAACACCACTGATATTTGTATGTTGATTTTGTATTCTGAAACTTTACTGTATTATTTATTCTAACAGGTTTATTTTGGGGAGGGCATTGGTGGAGTCTTTAGAATTTTGTAGATATAAGATTATATCATCTGCAAACACAGTTTTACTTCTTCCTTCCAATTTGGGTGCCTTTTATGTCTTTTTCTTTCTTAATTGCTCTGGTGAGGACTTCCAGTACTCTGTTGAAATGTGTGCACCTTTTGCATTTTTCTGGATTTTAGCAGGAAATATTTAAATCTTTCACTACTGAGTATGATGTTAGCTGTGGTTTGTCACATATGGCCTTTAATTACATTGAGGTATATTCCTTCCATACCCAGTTTGTTGAGACTTTTTTTTAATCATGAAAGGATGTTGAGTTTGACCAAATGCTTTCTCTGCATCTATTGAGATGATCATGATTTTTATCTTTCATTCTATTAGTGTAGTATATTACATTTATTGATTTGCATATATTGAATTATCCTTGCATGTCAAGATGCAAGGGGAATAAATCCCACTTGATCACAGTGTTCTTTTAATGTGCTGTTGAATTTGGTTTGCTAGTATTTTGTTGAGAAATTTTGCATCTATATGCATTAGAGATATTGGTCTGTAGATTTTTTGTAGTATCCTTATCTGGCTTTGATATCAGGATAATTCTGGCTTTATAAAATGAGTTTGGGAGTATTTCCTCTTCAGTTTTTAAAAAAAGAGTTTAAGAGGGAGTAGTGTTAATTCTTAAATGTTTGGTAGAATTTACCAGTGAAGCCATCTGGTCCTGGACTTTTCTTTAACCATTTCAGGGACTTCACTTTCTCCAGGACGTACCCAGCCAATTTTGAGGGCAAAGGGCATCACAATGTCTGGGAGACTCTTGAATTAATCATTGGTTTCATCTTTTGAATGGCTGTGTTATATTTTCCTGTTGTTGTCATATTCAGAGTGACAGCTGTGAGTAGCTGTTGTCCATCAAAGATGTCACCATCACTGATCCCTGGGGAAATTTTCACTACTGACTGTTGGTACTCATAGATGTTTGTCCTATCTTGGGGATCATCCCTATTTAGAGAGCTGATGTTGTGTTAGCCCCTCTATCACATCACTGCTGAACTATTAACAGGTCATCTCCTTTTAGAAGAAGCTGAAACTGATGCCGTTGAGTGATTAAAATCTTGTTACTTTCATTTTTGGCTTGTTGCTTTAATCAGCTACTTTAATTTGGATTAAGAGCAATAGGAGATAGGAAATATAGCCAGATGGACTTGTGTGCTATAAATCTTCTCTTTTGAAGGGCGCCTGGGTGGCTCAGTCATTAAGCGACTGCCTTCCGCTCAGGTCGTGATGCCAGGGTCCTGGGATCGAGCCCCACATCGGGCTCCATGCTCTGCGGGAAGCCTGCTTCTCCCTCTCCCACTACCTCCTGCTTGTGTTCCCTCTCTCGCTGTGTCTCTCTCTGTCAAGTAAATAAATAAAATCTTAAAAAAAAAAACAAAAACAAACACATGCACACACAGAGGTTTGTATGCAATCTCAAGGGCTTAGTCAGATATATCAAATAATCTTTTGCTACAGTAATGTTCCAAAATTCAACAGGTTAAAAAAAAGTTTATTACTACTCATGGTATTTATTACTACTTGGCTGCAGGTAGGTTGTGTGATTTTGCTGATGTTGGCTCAGCTTGGCTGGGCAGGTCTTTGGGTCTTTGTTAAGGCTTATTTACATATTGGACACTCAGTAGGCTGCTGTCTGATGTGGGATGGCCATTGCCAAATGGCAAGGTTGCCGAGAGGCAACTGGGAATACAACTAGACTCCTTAGTGACTGGCTGTATCATAGAACTTTCTTCTAAGGAAGCTTCTAAACTTTTGAAGTGAAACATAATTTAAATGTACACTGTGTGCCATTCTACCACTCATATAGAATGCAGGCTTTGTAACACTGCTCTCTCCTTCTCTACTCTCTGAGGGGAAAAAATGCCCTGTTGAGCATGCTCAAGGAACAAAAATGTGTCTAGCCATTGAAGAACTGCTCAGCATCGATGACACAATTTTAGGAACATAGAGGTAGGAGGAAGTTTCCTGTAATCAGTTGTTCAAAAATGGCATGAAACGTTGAGAGCTGAAAAGGAATCTGACTTTCCAGAATTTGGACCCTGTGATAAAGTAATTCTCAATTTCTTGAGGGATATTGACTCCTTTGAGAAATGTAATACAGACTTGGAACCTCATTTCTTAAAAATATACACATTCACAGCATTTTGCATACCATTTCAAGCATTTCATGCTCTCCCTAAAAGACTTAAGCTCTAATAGGGAAAACAGAAACTTCTCTAAATATTTCAAATAGAGAGACTTTAATGAAGAGAATTGGTTACACGGATTCTGGAAGGGATAGAAATGCAAAATGAAAGAGTGCCTGGGTGAGCTGAAAGGAGGAGGAGTAATAGAAATGAGAAACCATTAAGGACCCTGGGGTGGAGCCCAGTGAGCTTTTACATAGGAGTGCGTGGTTGGAGACTCTGGGCTCTTGCTTCTGCTGCTGTTGGAGGCATACACATAAGTCAGAAGCCAGAAGACATTCACCTGTTTCTTCCTCTGGACTCTAAGTATCTCACCAAGGTCTCCCATCAGCAGAAACTAGTCAGATACCACTGTCAAGGAAGTCTTCAAACTCTAATGTGCCTACAATGCTGAATAGAGCAGAGATGGGTGGAAAATGGGGATTGAGAATAGGCAAATGACCATCACAGTAGCTAAAGCACGAACAGTAGATTTAAATAAGGATATGTGAATATTTAAGAAAACTAATGGACACGAGTAATACCAAAATATGTGTGTGTGTGTGTCTAAATTCCAACAACACGCTCCCTTCTGGCCATTGATAGAACACTGACACTTAATACATGTTATGTGCCAGACACATAACTTGAGTACATTACTAATATATTCACAACTGTTGCATCCTAATGACTTCTTACTTGTTTTACTGAAAATCCAAATACTAGTGTCTTTGGAATGAGACACATTTGTTTGCATTCCCAAATCAATTATTTACTTAAATTATGGAAGTTACTTGATATCTGTCTCAATATCCTTACTTGGACAATGCTATCTATCTGTGGTATTTTTAATGACAGTTTTTTATTTAAGACCATTAAGGGGCACCTGGGTGGCAGAGTAGGTTGAGTTTCCAACTCTTGGTTTCAACTCAGGCCACGATCTCAGGGTCCTGAGATGGAGCCCCACACTGGGCTCTGTGCTCAGCACAGAGTCTGCTTGAGTTTCTCTTTCCCTCTCCCTCTTTCCCTCTCCCTCTGCCCCTTCCCCTCGCTTGCTTCCTCTCTCTTTCTCAAATAAATCTTTTAAAAAATGAAACAAACTAGTAGAGCATCTGTTGGATGTTTGGTGTAATAATTGTTGCTTCTCCTTTAATATCAGGTAATATTGGTGAATTTGAAATATTGATTGCAGTAATGGTTAGTCTTTCATCCTTTCCAATGTACCTGCCCTTTGTAATGTGACTTTGCAGCTTCTCCTGTAAAGAGGAAGAATCTGTTTTCCTACACTTTGAATGTGGCAGAGTGACAGTGTGCCCATTCTGAGCCTTGGCCTCAAGCAGTCTTGCATTTTTACACTCAAATTTTTGGAACCTTTTTTAGTTACCATGAAAAGCATCCTAGGTAGGAGGTTGAGGGACTACCATGGAGCTTAGTCAAACTGATTCAACCCAGCTAAGGCGACAGACATGTGGAGACCCCAGCCAAGATCAGAAATTCAACAGTCTGCTGACCAGCCAACTGACCACAGTTATATGAACAAGGCTGTCCTAACACAGCCAGCCTCCAGCCAACTTCTGTATTGCCTCTCTAAATAAATGTTCAGTGTTTTGTCACTAAATTTTGATGTGATTTGTTATGTTGCCAAATACAGTATACCAAATAGTATTAATACTGTATTACTGATACTGATACTGATAGCTCATATACTGTTTCAAACATGGTAGATGATATACCTCTATAATTAACCAAAAGAACTAGCCACAGTATAACTTCTTAAACTTCCTCATCTCCTCTGTGTCTTTCTCAGACCATGTGCCAAACTGGGGCAGTTCCCAGCAAAGTGGTAGTGTTTTTTAGAATGATTCAGGAGCTTTCTGTTGCCTGGCAATGGCTTGGCAGGACCTGGGCACTGCCTAGACTCCCAACAGTAGAGCTTGCTGAAATCCCAAGTTCTTGTTCCCCCTGTGGTATCTTCCCAATTCAGTGCTGCTAAAGCTTCTCATAAGCCCCTAAGATTTCCAGGAGCCAGGAGGCTGTTTTCCCTAGACTGCATATATTAATCTGAATGCTTGTTATTAGTTATCTGAAGGCTTGATTAGGGCTGGATAATCCACTTCTGAAGTGGCTCACATACAGGGCTGGCAGGTTGGGTCTGGTTGGCAGTAGGCCTCAGTTCCTCTCCACACGAACCTTCCCACAGACTCTCTAGATATTCTCATAACATGGGAGCTGGTTTCTCCCAGAATGAGTGAGAGTGGGAGCAAGGTGGAAGCTGCAGGGCTTTCTGTGCCCTAACCTCATACATCCTCATTTCACCACTTTTTTTTTTTTTTTTTTTTTTGCTAGGAGTGAGTCACTAAGTCTGAGAATCAAAGAGTTTCATTAGGCTTCACATTTTGAAGGAAGTGACAATTAGTGGGCTTATTTTTTGAAAGAAGTGACAATTAGTGGACTTATTTTAAAACTATTACATCCTGTAAATTCAGATGACTTCATGTGTGAATCCCCAGTTTTTTCTTCCCCACATATAAGTCCACTCTCATGCTTGTACTGTGAGAGGGTGGAGTAGCCGGAGTGCATAGTTTCCCTCCCTGTGAGCTCCTGGGAGGACAGTGGATCATACCCTTTTTCTTGTTGACCCTTAGCTTTTATGTATACTCAGTATAGCCTTGTCCTTTGCTCTGTAATGAGTAGGATGTCATAGGTATGCCTTGTCCCATCTTCGTACTTATCAAAACTACATCAGAAACATGACACTGGTTCTCTAGAAGTACTTCTTACTTGTTCTAGTGGGACTTTGCATGTGGCAACAGGTAGGGGCACCGATATTGTTCGGTGACGTCCCAGCCATGAGGAAGTGTCAGTGACAGGAAATGCAGCTTTTTCTCCTGTTTACCTCTCTCATCACCCACGTCCTTCTTTCCCTCCCCCATCAGTCAGTGCTTGAGCACTGAACTCTGCCAGCTACTGGGAAGGCAGAGCGGTGGCTTAGTCCCTGCTCTTCAGGTATTGACTGTCTGAAGTTTTGTCCCTGAAAATTTCCAGGTTCTATATCTAAAAGGAAGGTTCATGGAAGCCATTCTAGACCTATTGAATTAAATCTCTTAGGTGGCTGTTGGAAACCACATTTAGTTATTTTAAGAACCACTGGCTCTTGTTTGGTAAAATTTGGTCATTGTTACCATGATGATGGCTTTTGCCTTGTATTTTATGAATCAGTGGATCTCAAACTTTGGCAGGCATCAGATTGCTGGCCCCCGTCCCCAGAGTTTCTGATGAAGTAGATCTCGGGTGGAGCTGAAAATTTGTAGCAACAAGTCTTCAGCTGATGATGATATTGCTGTTTCAAGGATCATATTTGAGAACCGATCATATAAATACTAATTAGTAATATTTTTCAAAGTAGATATATGTTTCTTCTAATCTGGCCTAACTAAAACTTCCATAGACACAGTATTTTGGAGATCATGATGCCAGACTCTTTCTTTTGATTTTTGAATTAGAAGTTCAATGACTTAATTTTGGTTGTTAAGCAAGTTAAAGCAGACGTAGAAAGATAGGATTTTCTGACTCCTAGTCCAGTATGTTCTCCATTGATCACTCTACTTTGGAACATGTATTTTTGTGTTTCTGGGGCCAAATTGTCAGTGGGTTATAAAGGATAATCATCTCAGCTTAAAGGTCAGAGAGGATGATGAAATTAGAGGTTCTCATAAAAACGAATACAAAGCAAGAGGTCATCTGCCTCACAGTTAAAGAGGATATTGTTTTGCCTTTTTAGGTGTCTTAGTTAAATCATCAGAGAAGCATTTTCTTTTTATGAAAGATATTAAGAGAAGTACTGAAATGTGAAACTGTTGTAAACAAAGGCTATAGTTTTGGTTGCAGAACCTGCGTCCAACTGCCAAGAAAAATATTAACATAGAAACAGATATTCTGAGAGTATATGAATAGTGACATTTCAGATAAATATTCAGCACATGACCCCAAGAGGCAAAAACAAAAGATAACTTTATAAAATGTGTGGCTGCACAGACCCAAGGGCAATATAGTGACTATGTTCAGCTTGATGTTGACTAAATAAAAAGAAGTTTGATTCCTCACAGATGAGCACTAATTGTCCTCATAACTAATTATTTATATCATAAGGCCATCTGTGATGTTTTTATGATTTCCAAAAGAAAATGAACTCAGCTTGAAAGGGAGGAGATCTTGCCAGTTTAGAAATGACATCTGGAAGGGTTTGGAATTGAAAGGCTTAGCAAGAAAAAGTAGAGCTGCTTACAGATGCCAAAGTTGAAGCAGGTAAATGCATCTGTTCTAGACCCCTGAGGTAGCTTGGGTTCCTCAGAAGTGAACCCAAGGCAGCGATGTGTACCTAGTTTGAATAAGTAGTGCTCCCAGGGGAAGCCAGTAAAGGGGAAGGGGAAGCAGAACAGATAGAAGGCAGTTGAGCAACAGAAAAGTTCCAAGGAGGGAAGATTCACCTAACCCCACAGGAGAACTGGCATCTCTAAGTTCTGCCTCAGAGTTGTCCTGAATCTGAAGAAGTTGGGCTTTCATTCCCTCTACCACCAGCCATTGACCAAAGGCTGCCCCAGGCACTTCTACCTCTGTAAGAACACGCAAATTCCTTCAGTAGTCTGGGGAAATACTCTGGAGAGGAGCCACGGTTTCTGAGAGTTAGAAATCACACTAAAGCTGGGGGAGGGACACACAAAGCCTGTCACAAGTGTTCTGAAGGGAACTCATCATGTCCACTTCAAGACTCAAACTCTCCCTTGGTGTTAGGGCTGTTCAAAGGAATACATTTCTGGAGAATTATTAGCAAGTCTGTTAACTCACACATAAGTTAGATTTCAAATACAGCCTTCCTGGTAATAGAACTGATATTTTGATCTCCATCTGATTGATCCTTAAACATTTCTCTCATTTTTGTTTGTTTTTGAATCTCCTTAAACTCTTCTAAATATATATCAGGGTTCTTTTATCTTTGGAGCTTTCTATAATGAAACATGTCTTCTTACAAAATGTCCTTAGATGACTGACACTGGCGGGTACACAACATTTGGATATCTCCTGACAACTCCACCTACTTCTCTTACAGTCACACCTCACTTCAGCACATTGAAGAATCGGGAGCAGATTGCTGAAGATCAGTGCAGCTGTACGCCAGCCCCGACAATATGCCTCCCTCCCTGAATATTTAATGTAGAATTCTGGCATCCAGATGTAATGTCCTGATACCCCACGTAGGCAGGACAGGAAATAATGTCTACATTATAGGACATGGATTTGTCAGTCTATAAAGAGACATTTGAATCATTTGTCAATGTGTTATGTCACTGTAAACTTGCAATTATTTTTCCAACCACGGTGGAAATGGGAAACAGAGAAAGGTCTGAGAGCCATCTTCTGGAGAGATCTGTTAGCAATCATACTGGATTGTGCACCTCTTTACTGTATTTGTCCTCCTGCACCTCTGCCAGAACTGGACCCACAATCCCTTTGACCGGGCCTGTTCCTCCATACATGCCGTGCTTCAGTGAAAGAACCATCCAGTTGCTCGGCCCCAAATTCTCAGAATCCTTCCCAGTTCCTGGGTCTCACTGATCCATCCATATATTTTGCTAATTATATCTTTGGCCACTTTTCTTCCCATACCACCCTGTGCCTTTTATATACTTTCTCACCAGTAACTATGTGAACTATTGGCCAAACCTCCTGTAAGGTCTCCCACATCTAGTATTAACAACATCTAATCTGTATTAATAATGCTGTAGAGTTCTTACTTTCTCTAAGCCTAAATTTGATCACTGCTGATTCTGATTTAAATGATCACATGCATTCCACTTTGGAAGGCTGATAATGGCTCCCAAAATATGCCACATCCTAATCTCTGGAACCTGTGATATTACCTTATTTGGAAAAAGGTCTTTGCAACTGTAACTAAATGAAGGATCATGAGATGAGGATATTATTCCGGATTATCCATCACAAGTGTCTTTATAAGAGAAAGGCAGAGGGGGTGCCTGGGTGGCTCAGATGGTTAAGCATCTGCCTTCGGCTCTGGTCATGATCCCAGGGTCCTGGGATCGAGTCCCACATCGGGCTCCCTGCTTCTTGGGAGCCTGCTTCTCCCTCTGCCTCTCTCTCTCTCTCTCATGAATAAATAAATAAAATCTTTAAAAAAAAAAGAGAGAAAGGCAGAGGGAAACACTCAGAGGGGATGATATGAAGCAGAGCAGAGAGAGGTGAGGCCACAGCTGTGTTGCCAACAGCTACCAGAAGCTGGAATAGAGGCAAGGGACAGGTTCTTCCCTAGAGCTTCCAGAGAAAGCATGGCTCTGCCCACACTTTGATTTCAGACTTCCAGCCTCTATAACTGTGAGAGAATAAATTATTACTGTTTTAAGTCACCCAGTTTGTGGTAATTTGTTACAGCAGCCCCAGGAAACTAATAGACCCATTGTCCTCAAGATAATGATCAAACCATTTTTATATTATTCAAAGCCTTTTGTGATCTGGGCTCTGCCTTCATTTCCTAACCTAATCTCCCATCATTTCCCCGAATGAATTCTGTGCTCTAGCGATTGGGAATGACTGGAAGGTCTTGAATTGTGCCATTTCCTTCCTGCACTTCCTGTAATTACGTATGCGCTTACGTTTTTCTAGAACTCCCAAACTCTTCTTGATGTACAACAGTCCATTTAAGTTCACTAAAAAAGCCTATGTGGTAGGTGAGTGGTGAGTGAGATGGAAAGGGGATGTGGATATGCCGATCTGAACTTTTAAAAATGAAATTAACTATATGGTGCAATTTGTGTAAAAATGCACTGACACATGTGTGACTTATTGTCACTCAAACATGAATGAAAAATTATCCTAAATTTATCTTACACTTACCAGATCTATAATTATAGTGCTAAGTCCTTCCAAGGATGTTGGTTGAGGTTTCAGAAAGGGGACTTTTCACATTTTTAAGGATTAATCCCTGCACATCCATGGCCATTGTGATAGATTATGTTGTTTTCTAATCCAGATCCTATCCCATTTACTGGACTATATAATGGGGCCCCAGCAGCTGAGAGTATTTGATGTCTTTCTTTCCCTAACTTTGAGATAAAATGGACACACAACATTGTATAATTTTAAGGTCTGAACTTGTTGATTTAATATACTTCTGTATTGCAATATGATTAGCACCATAGTCTTAGCTAATGCTTCCATCACAACACACAGTTACTACTTTCTTTATGGTGAGACTATTTGAGATCCACTCTTAGCAGCTTTCAAGTATATGGTACAGTATTATCTGTCATCACAGTGCTGTACATTAGATATCCAGAATTATGTATCTTCTAACTGGAAGTTCATGCTCTTTGACCAACAGCTCTTCCATTTCTTTCACCACCCCCAAGCCCCTGGTAACCACTATTCTACACTATTTCAGTGAGTTCGGCTTTTCAAGATTCCACATATAAATGAGATTATGTAGTATTTGTATTCTCTGACTTATTTCACTTAGCATAATGTCCTCAAGTACCATCCATGTTATTACAGATGGCAGGATTTTGTTCCTTCTCATGGCTTAATATTCCAGTGTGTGTGTGTGTGTGTGTGTGTATACACACACACACACACATATATATGTATATGTTTACATATAAACACAAGTATACACACATACATACAACATGTATGCATACACACACATATACACCACATCTTCTTTATCGATTCTTCTGCTGGACTCTTAGGTTGTTTCTAGATCTTGGATATTGTGAATAATATTGCTATAAACGTGGGAGTGCAGATACCCTGTTTTCCTTTCCTTTCCTTTCTAATTAAAAAATGGGCAAAGGACCTGAGTAGGCATTTTTCCAGAGAAGACATACAAATGGCCTTCAGGTACATGAAAAGGTGCTCTGTATCACTAGTCAGGGAAATGAAAATCAAAACCACAATGAGATATCGCCTCACACCTGTTAGAATGGCTGTTATTAAAAAGACCAGAGAGAACGAGTATTAATGAGGATGTGGAGAACAGAGAACTTTTGTGTACTGTTGGTGGAAATGTAAATTGGTGCAGTCAGTGTGGAATATACTATGGTGATTCCTCAAAAAATTAAAAATAGAGTATTGGCTATTAAAGGCTCATAGCTGTCCTTTCTACCCCAGTAGCCTGCATCTATAGACTGCCTGACAAGGAGGTACAACAGATCAGTACCTGTGCCTCAGGTTAGACCAATCCTGTGGTGCAGTACAGCTCAAGGCCACCTCTGGTATTAGCTGATGCTTTCCACCTAAGACAACACCCTTGCTCAGGTCCTTCCTCTGTCCCATCAGCTCCCGTCACTCCATTTCTCTTGGGAGTACTGCCTCAAGAAGTTACTTACACTCAAATTCCCACCTCAGACTCTGCCTCTAGGAAACGTGACCCAAGACAGGCAGAATTCCAACATTTATTACTACCAGTCCTTACAGCCCAAATCCAAGATAGCCAAGGATTGAAGGAAAACCTCAGTTATCTAACACTGTCATAGGCACCATGGTAATAAATACAAAGGTGTCAAAGAGGTTGAATCACTTAAGTAAAAAGTTCTTTCTGCACAGTTTTTATGGAATGCCATCAGTGAGTACATAAATGAATAAATGAATGTTCTAAAAATATAAATGGACTGTAATAACCTGCAGTGGTGGTTTCCCAGAAGTATACACAAGTGCTAATCCTCCTTGGTGAAAATGCATCATGAAGCAGACTTTGAAACTCAGCATCTCCCTCACCTAAGTGACCAACTGCAACATCAAGGCTGAACTCCACTTCCTCTTCCATGAAGCTGCTTCTAGAAATTGGCTAAACCCCTGGAAGGAATCTTGCTTTCCACTAAATGCCATGTTGTTTGAATAATTTGTCTTTTATCAAATACCTGACTAAGAGATCAAAGTTACTGCTGCTGAAATAAGAGTGTTTTGAATGTTGCAGACAAAGCAAAATGACTGATAATAACATGAAAACAATCCCATTGTTAAAGGCAAAACAGTCCTTAGGGGAATTGCTGCTTCAGAATTTGAATGGAGAAAGGCAAAGGTGGGGTGTTCCGAGTAAGTACTGGGCCTGCCATTTGTAGTTTGTGTAACCTTGAGTAGGTTAGTTGATGACATCACAGTATCACTGGGAAGAATGAATGGCATAATGCTTGCGCATTGTGAAAACATTACAAAGTGCTGAGAGCTCTACAGATGTTTATTATTATTTCTGCTCTCTTTCATGGCCCAGAGGGTTATTCATCTTTCATTCATTACACTTACATGAATCAAATTTCAGGATAGCAAGTGAATATTGTGGATGTGTTAAAATTAATTTCTGTTATAGGTCTTAGATTTAATATAAATTCATCCCACTATTCTACACTGAATAACCAATAAAATTTCCATGTTAATAACTTTGTTATTTAACTTGAAAATAAAATTATATTTTTCAACCTCTCTAGTCCATTATGTATAGAAAAACGATCTATGTACTGAGCACTACCGTAGGCCATCCTAAGATGCTAAACATCATGCATCTTATTGTGGAGAAGGAAAGAGAGGCATTATACTGATATATACAGAAAGGATTATGCATTAACAAATTGTGCCAACTTCTAATTAAGAACAGCATGGATGCCATGAGAGAGAAAAGCAGGACCTTCTGATAAATGGTGGTCAGAGAAGGCCTCTCTGAGGAACCAATACTAGCTGAGGTCTGCATGATTAGTAGGAATTGGCCAGATGAAGGTCTGGGAGAGGAATCACTAAACAGAACAGCTTCTGGAATGGCCCTGATTTTGGAAAAGCTGTGTGCTAATGGAGCGGCACATCAGAGTGTTTATTTTAGGGTTGGTAATTATGGTAACATTTGAGAAGAGTAATCAAATCATTTTGGACAAGATATTAAACCTCTCAATGTCCCAGTTTTCTTATCTGTAAAATTGAGCTAATAATGTTTACCATTAGGTTGACATCAGTTAATATACAGAACTTATAATTTTGCCGTGTACATAGTGAATGATTGTATAAAGTATCACTATTTTTAAAAAGATTTTATTTGAGAGAGCGAGTGAGGGAGCACAAGCAGGGGGAGGGGCAGAAGGAGAGGGAGCCTAATGTGGGTCTCAATCCCAGAACCCTGGGATATAACCTGAGCTGAAGGCAGATGCTTAACTGACTGAACTACCCAGGTGCCCTTATTATTTTTCTTATATTCATATAAAAACACTTTGTTATTTTCTTTTTTTTTAAAGATTTTATTTATTTATTTGACAGAGAGAGAGCACAAGTAGGCAGAGAGGCAGGCAGAGGGAGAGGGAGAAACAGACTCTCCACTGAGCAGGGAGCCCGATGTGGGGCATGATCCCAGGACCCTGGGATCATGACCCAAGCTGAAGGCAGCCGCTTAACCGACTGAGCCACCCAGGCATCCCACACTTTGTTATTTTCAAGTTGTTGACTAACTGTTAGTGACCACTGAACGTTTAATTATTTTTAAGAGCATAATGCAAATATTTTAAATCTTGGGGCACATACAGCACATACAGAAATAGGTAGAAAAGAAGGGGGAAGAAATGTAGGGAAAGTAGCATAATTAATAACTCACTTCACAAGGTGAGAGTCAAAGGCTAAAATTGACTCATAAGAAATGAGTCATAAAATTTCTCATAAGAAAATGAGAGTTAATGAAGCTACTTAAAGTTTCCAAAATAACCACAAGGAACATTAAAAGAGTGATAACTGTTGAAGGGGTAGGAAAGGAGGATAGCAGTGGGAAATAAGTGGGCTAAGTCTCATGTAGCTGAGAACACCTGCATCAGTATTACCCAGCTATTAGGACAAAGCACTGAGACAACCTGTGTCAACGTGGTTTAATTGTTTGTACCAGAAAAACTTTGCCTGAGAAAGATAGGATTATTCATAAATAAATAACTATTGCCGTCAGGAAATTCCAGCTGATCAATATTTCTGAGATAACAGCTCATTTGGGAAAACATGTCACTTGTCAAACATTTTCTTATCCAGACTCATTTTAAGACCTTTACCTCACTATTTAACAATTAATGTCTAATCTCAGTTGCTTAAACCATTCAGGTGTAGACCTCAAGAGCCTGTAAAGATACATTCTGACCTAACCCTCTGAGACACTGCTAAAGCTCTATCAAGATGGCGTTCTCTCTCATTGAACTAGTTTTTAGTAAATTTAGCTTTGCTTTGTTTACAGATCATCTAATTCAAAACAAAAAGTCAAAAGGTAAGGTCTAATTGATAGTTCAACAGACATTGGTAGAAACATAGTATTTCTACTATGAAACACCAGTAAAAGTACAACAGAAATGTATAGAAATAGTCACCTCAGAAAAGAAGCTTAGAAGTGGTCTCCTCTAGAATTAAGAGGGGCGCCTGGGTGGCTCAGTCTTTAAGCGTCTGCCTTCGGCTCAGGTCATGATCCCAGGGTCCTGGGATCGAGCCCCGCATCGGCTCCCTGCTCTGTGGGAAGCCTGCTTCTCCCTCTCTCACTCCCCCTGCTTGTGTTCCCTCTCTTACTGTGTCTCTCTCTGTCAAATAAATAAATCAAATCTTAAAAAAAAAAAAAAAGAATAGAATTAAGAGGATTGCTTTCATTCAAATTTTATGCATTGTTTCAGTTTAACATAAGGATTCTGCTTTGACAAAAATTAAAGTTATACTACACGAGAAGATAGAAATGATTGGAAGCACAAAAATCACTAAAATATTGTTTTCCAGAAAGTGACACCCTATTGTCCTTTCAAGATTTTGCCTGATTTAACTTGATTCTCCTGAAACAACAGAGGATCTGAACCACAGTAGGTATTCAGATTCATTAAACTTTGTGGAATTGAGCTTACACTTGAATCACACAGCAGTTAAAAATCTTAGATATTTGCAGTGGTTAAGATGCTAATTCTTGGGTGCCTGGGTGGCTCAGTTAGTTAAGCGCCTGCCTTCGCTCAGGTCATGATCTCAGGGTTCTGGGATTGAGCCCTGCATGGGGCTCCCCGCTCGGTGGGGAGCCTGCTTCTCCTGCTCCCTCTGCGGTTTCCTCTGCTTGTGCTCTCTGGCTTTCTCTCTTTCTCTCTGTCAAACAAATAAAAATCTTTAAAAAAAAAAAAGATGCTATTTCTTGATTGGTTTGTTGATTTAAGTTTTAATGGAATCAGCTGTCAATTTGGGGGGTTTCCTTGGAGACCCTCCTTTGGGACCAGGAATAAAATAGCTGTGGAAGAGAAATGGAGGGAATTAAACTACTTATGTGTCTTTTTAAGTTCACTTTGAGTTCATTCTTAAGGATTCAGTGTGGCAAGTTAAGCATGTATGTCAGTTAGATCTCCCTTCAAGAGAGAAACTTCCATGAGCAGTGTATTAGATGACAACCTCCAGCTGCTTCACCTTTGGAATCCACGGCATCCTTAATGCAGAGATTTGCTCTCCCTGGGTATCCCTAGCTTGTTATGGAGTACAGTGAGGAAATGGAGCCAGGTCATCCCTGCTCAAAGCAGGACTCCTTCTAACAGGAAATCTTTGCTCTAGGGGTGCCCATTGGCCCAGCCAAGGCTCTCAGTGCTCACACCTTCTACCTTATCTTTTTTCATAGTTACCAGACTCGTATTGTAAGCCAAAGGTTTTCCCTCCCCTTTTTATTCTTTATAGGAAATTTCCCCCAAGAAACCTTTTGCACATCTATTTCTCTGTAGGCATATGCTTCTCAGAAGACCCGAACTGATAAATGTGTAAAACCAAGGAATTAGCTTATGGTGGTGAGGGGAAAGCAAATGTTTGCCTTCCCCTTTCTGAGGGATAGAAGTGTGTTCTATGGCCCCTTCTGTTCTCACTTCTTACAAGGAACTTAAGCAACCTTTGGAAGCCCTTCTGAAATTTTCCTGAAGAAGTGGAGAGGTAGGGCTCTTAATGTGCCATGCTTCCTTTTCTGGTCAGTTCCTCAAAGGATCAAATTCACACAAAGATTATGACCATTGGACAGCTGCTTTATATTTTAGTAAAAATAAGTTGTATTGGTTGTAATGTTCTCTCTTTAACTTCTGATTTTAGTCATTTAGTCTATTTCTATACATTTCTGTTGTACTTTTTTTCTTCATCTAGCTAAGGGTTTGTCAATTTTTTGATCCTTTCAGAAAACCAACTCTTAGTTCTGTTGGTTTTTTCTTTTTTTGTGTTGTATTTTAGTAAATTTTCTAAAGAGAGGGAGCCTATGCATCAGTAGATTGGTGAGCCCCTGGTTCCATGCAGAAGCACAGCTTATATAATATGGATTATAGGGAAGAAACAGCCTTGTGTGTGAGGTATAGATAGGGTTCATGCCACCCTGATTGTTGGGGACCTGGGTGTCACATGTCCCTCATCACAAAGGGCTTGCTGCCCATTGCAGAGTAGCCTCATGAAGCCACAGTAGCTAGCTGCTTCAGGATCTGCCTCACCAAGTTCATGACTTCCGGTGTAGCCCCTCAGTCCGAGACTGAGTGAGGCAGGAGCATGAAGGCCTGGCTGTAATCACGCATTGGGCACAACTCTGATGGACAGTAGTTCAGAGATTTCTTTTGAGTTGATGCAGCTTCCTTGGGTCTTCCTCACAGTTCAGTGTCCCCTCAGCCTTCCACAGGTGTTGATCACAAATAAATGTCTTATGCCCCAGACTCTGTTTTGGCATCTGATTGCAGAGAATGCAATCTGCAACAGTCACGGAGCATAAATGTGAAAGAAAGGAAAAACAAATAGAAAATGTAAATGAATTCAAAGAAAAGGAATTTGTAGCATGTGGGGAAATAAAAGCAAATATAAGTGAGTTGGTTTCTCCAAAAATGTTTTAGAATCTCGGGAAGCTACTTTGAATTATAAGTGTATGCGGTGCTATAGAACAGAGACAGTTGGCCGACAGAGTCCAATAACACAGATGCACACATACAAGTTTTTCTTGAGACCTGGACATTTTCCTATGTTATGAGAGGCACTAGTTTGTGGAGTCTTCATTTGCCATTTATGTAGAAGCATCAGAAGAAAAATAATCACTTTCTGTCCCTGGAAAGTACACTTTGACAGTGGAGGGAAGTCAAATACATTTTTAGTGAACGTCAGAAGGACACAAAGCAGATAAACTGCTAGATGAAATTTTACAGGACAAGCATATTCTGAGTGGTCAGAAAGAACATGAAGAAGAACTTCGGTGTAATTGGTTAAAATCTCTCCTGTGTTGACTACAAAACCATCAGGGAGCACTGAACACCCTGAAGAGTGAAGTGTAGAGGGAGAAGGTGCATTTGCATTTGTGGTCCCATCAAAGTGGAGAAATCCACGAGGCCTCAGAGAAGGCCACTTCCGATGAACCACTGCCTGTGTCCTGTCTTTAAACAGAAGTTCTCCTTAATTGATGCAGTTATTTGTCCCAGTCTCTACTTCATCTTATTTGTGACAGTCACTCCATTGAATGAATCCCCTACCAAATTACAGACTATGGGAGCTCGAATACCTATAGGTGCTTAAAAATATACTAAATTAGAATACTGGAAAATTCAGTGCCTGCCTGCTGTGTGTGTGCCTACACACATTTTCCTGATGATGGCACGTGTGCCTGTTCTTTGGAAAAAAATTCAGAAATGCAGCCAGCAGATGGCGACAGTTGATCACATTTGAACTTAGGTAAACTAGGTTTTCGGTGGTGGTTATCAGAGACCTCATTCTCCTCTCAATTACTTTTTCTTACTTGTTTGTTTTCCCTTCCCTTTCAGTAAAGTCAGGCTCCTATGTAGGGTCGGAAATAAAAGCAACTGTAAAGAAAAATACCAACTCAAACTAGGTCTTCAAAAATGTTTGCTTTCATACTTCCTTTGGGAGGGCAAGATTTAAAAGCAGGGAGGAGTAAATGGGCCTCGTATTTTGGACAGTTGCCCAAATGCAGGTAGCTCAGTTAAAATGGCTGTTCATTCCTGGAGTACTCACAGACACTGCTTCCAACATGTGTTGTTTGTATTTTACTCTCATGTAGAATTATTGGTCAAAAATTGTGGGCTCAACCTCTAGAGGACACATTTTATAGATCATAAATGTTTTAAATGTTTAATTCCTTTGAAAATTAAACACAGAAAGTCACAAAGCAGCATGAATTCCAGGACTGAGTTTTGCTTCAGGTTATCTATCCACCATCTTCACCTGTGTGCCTGCACATGAGGTGCCGAAGGGTCACTGTGTGTCTGGACTTGGTAAGAAAAGCCATTGGAATGTTTCATTTCTCTCTGGACATAAAGCTTCTTTGTGCACAATGTATTGTAATGCTGGGACACAGAGTTATCCTTGGGGCAAAAAGAAGGGCTAAGAGGAACACAAAAAATAAGCCGAGCATATAGTTTTTTGTGAAGGTCAATGTCAAGATTGAGGAAGTTTACAGGATATGCCAATGACAGAAAATAAGAGTTGTTTACATGCTGATGAAATATTTCCTCACTTTAAAAAATTACGTTAAAAGGGAAGATCCTTAGCTGTTCTCTAAGTGTTAATGTTTGAAGTATTCTATTGCTTCAGAATCGTGACACCACAAGACCGAGAGGATGCCCATGTGTCTAAGTAGGCAAGGTCAAGCTGGAAGGCCAGAGACAAGGAGCGGAGGAAGTGTGTATATGCGCGCATGTAAAAAATACTCCTGTCTTTGTGTCACAGATTCTAGGCCTGGCTGTCTTTTAAGTTTTGGCTCGAGTATAAAGCTTGCTGTTATTTCTATATCTAAATGTAAGGTATTTGTGTCCCCACAGAAAATCCTTCTAGTTATCTGGCTAGTTATGTCATCTAGTAAGCAGTTATTGAAGAACAAAACAACATAGAAACAGTTTTTATTTTTTAATATTTACTTGAGAGAGGGTGAGAGAGAGAGAGCGCGCACAAGCAGGGGGAGGGGCAGAGGGAGAGAAGAAGCAGACTCCCCGCTGAGCAGGGTGCCCAACTCGGGCTCCATCCCAGGACTCTGGGATCTTGACCTGAGCTGAAGGCAGACGCCCAACCGACTGAGCCACTCACATGTCCCTAGAAACAATTTTTAAAGAAAAAATTCAGTATTATACTTCATAATTTTATTCCATTTGATGTCTTTATTGAATATCCTGAGCAGATTTTCAGTAGTCAACTACAGAACAGTACACTTTTAACATCCGTTTATTTGTGGAAATGTAAAGACTGTAGTGTGGCTGCATAAGGGAGAAGAAGAAGATGCAAGCAAGTGGAAGAAAGAGTTTCAAAGGAACTCCTTCAAAAATAACATCCAAATATCTTTTAATAAAAACCTCAATCTAAAAATATTCTCTAGAGCACTGGTTGAGTTCAGCCAGTTTTCTTTTAAAAAGCAAAAAATAGACACATAGTCCCCTCCTGTCCACGAGAGACACAGTCCGAGACCCCCATTGGTTGCCTGAAACCATGGATGGTACCGCACCCTATGTGTGTTTTTTCCTATGTATACATACTTGTGATAAAGTTTAATTTATAAATTAACAGAGTAAGATGTTAACAATAACTAATAAAATAGACCAATTACAACAACATACTGTAATAAAAGGTATGTGAATGCAGTCTTTGTCTCTTTCTCAAAATACTGAACTGAACTCACCCTTCCTGTCCTTGTGATGATGTGAGATGATAAAATGCCTACATGATGGGATGAAATGAGGTGAGTGAGGGAGGCACCGGGATGTAGTGTTAGGCTCCTGTTACCTTCTGACAATACATCAGAAGGAGGAGCATCTGCTTCCAGACCATGATTGACCTCAGGGAACTGCAACCATGGGAAGTGAAACCATGGGTAACGGGGAATACTGTGCAGACATTTGAACACAGTACTTGTTATGTTCGTGTGACACTGGAAACCATCTAAAAGTTAAAAGTCAGGGGAATTATGTAGCAAATGAAGTCATGTTTATTCATGAAAACGTTTTGTCAGAATAAGTAATTAACATGAATGCTTATATTCTTAACATCATTTTAAAATGTAAGAATACAAACAGAACGTGCAAACTGTATGAATGCAGAAACACCCTAAATTTAATAATAATTTCAAGGAAACTAAGACGGGAAGAAAATTCACCAGTGTGCTATTAGTAGAAATACTTAAGAGTGATGTTATGGGTTTTTTTTTGTCCCCCTGAATTTCTCTATAGTTGCCCCCCAAATTTTAATGGTTCTGTGCTTTCTATTAGAAAGACACATACAGGGGCGCCAGGGTGGCTCAGTTGGTTAAACCTCTGCCTTTAGCTTAGGTCATGATCTTAGGGTCCAGGGATCGAGCCCTGGACCTGGCTCTCGCTTACAGGCGAGTCTGCTTCTCCCTCTCCCTCTGTGATCTTTCTTGCTTTCACTCTCTCTCAAATAAATAAAATCTTTAAAAAACAAAAACAAAAACAAACCACATACAAGCATGCACATATGCAGTTTAAGTTTTGAGTATTTGTTTCCAGCCTCAGTTTACTCTTTGCAAAATGAAGGCATTCTGGTATCCCGTGGGTCTGTATCCTAACGACCCTCTGAGTATTAAAAAGGAAAAGAATAAATATTAAAAATGACTAGTAAGAGTTGTATGCATTTTGGAGTTGGCTTAGTAACGACAAGTTTATCAGCTGATTTTTCCCTTATCGTTAAGGCTTTTGTGTCCCACAAGATACCACAGTGTCTAACTTGGATCCTTAGTTGTTCCTTTTGCTTAAAGACTTGCCTCCAGAATCTTCTTTGAAGGTGAAAGTCTAGCCTGGTAGAGTGCCAACTTTGTGAGTTTTTTGAATCCTAAAGAGCAGGTGAGAATTCTCAGACCAAAGGTAGAAGTGGGCAGGAAGGTCTAGGTTTTGGGGAAGGGAGGCTCCCAAAGTGTGTGGCTGGGGAGGTTTTCCCCCTATAGTTCTGCCCCAGACAGTTTCCAGATAACACTGTTTGATCACCACCCATTCTGTCCTGCTCAAAAACTAAAACACAAATAAGCCTGGGTCCACATTGCTTGGGCCCCTGGGGGGGGGAGGGGCGGGACTTCCTAATGAGATTCAGGCACTCTGGCCCCGAGAAATGCTAAACTAATGCCTGTCCTTCCCATGCCCTCCTCCTCTGCTGTGCAGAGAAATCTCCCCGGGCCCTTGTTCCTGACAGAGCTTGGTCTGTGATTGCTGGGGGACAGAACAGTTGAAGCGACAGCAGTTAAGGGCAGCTGGGCTCCATACTCGTGGCCATTAAGGAAGCTTTATCTGTGCCTTGGATCTGCTCTTTGCCTCTAGCACTGGTGTAGACAACCAAGAGTTGACTATAGTCTTCCAAATGGAGATTCACTGATTTTTAGTATATTTCCCAGAGTCTTCCCCTCTCCTTCTAAAACCTTCTGTGTGTACTTTTCCTGCCTGTATTAGCAGTCTGTGAGAAGGTAAGGGACAGGGCACCGCAAGCTCATTCAGAGGACTTTCTATGCAAACCCAAGAAAAAGACACCTATTTGCACCTCTGTAGTGGGGACTGCCCCACATCTTGCCCCAAGCCTGTCATTCTCTGTCCAGTTTCCTGGGCTTTTGCGGGAATCTCTCTTTTTGTCTTTTTTTTTTTTTTTTTTTGCATAGAGAGGAAGGGGGCAGGAGAATGGAGAGGAGAAGAAAGGAAAGCACAGTTGTGGCTTCTGGACAACATGTTTAGTCATCTTGTTTATGGGTTTGTGGAGTAACTGTACTTCCTACAAATTCCAGTCTGATTTCACATCGCCAGCCAATATGTTCATGGTATTATTTGTACTGCAGAATAGCCACTGAATCGACAACTCTATCATACTGTGTTACCATAATCATCTAGAGGAATGAAATTCAGTATTAATATATGGTAATGTATAATAAAGCAAATGCCCAATCTGTGAACCAAAAATCTTGTGAGATTATAGGCTTTTCTCCCCTCCTTTTTTCTAACATACATTTGATTTTATAGGATCACAATGGATAATACAAACGTAATTGCTGAAACTTAGAGTGTTTGCTAGAGGGCAGAGTGAATTCCAAGGACATACACCAAAAACACATTTTTAACCTTGTTAATTTAAATCTCTTGCAATCCAGGTACTGGAGCCAAGAATTAAAATCTTTAGAAACCATCTTAAATTGGGATCACATGTGTACAAAGCACTTCTATGCATTATTGAAAACTTTTTGTCTTATATGCCTATCTTAAATGTATAAGGCAGTCTTAAAGATATGTATTTGTAATATTTATAAACCTGTTTTAGGTATTTATGCTGCACGAAAGTGCCTGTAATTACTTACGGCTTTTTGGGAGAGTGTGTGTGTGTGTGTGTGTGTGTGTGTGTGTGTGTGATTTTTCAATTAGTTTTGGTGGCTCATTAGGTCTGTTTTCCAATCTCTCTCTCTCTTCCTTTCTCTCTCCCATTCTCTCTTTACTAAAACAAGGCAGCTATGTTGCCCTTGAACCAGTTTCAGACTTGAAAGATTTAGTAAACAAAAATGCTTTATAACCTTTTCAGTGGGAGTTCTTAACAGATGTGTTCTTCCTCGTGAGGCTTTCCCTGCTGTTTGATCTTTTCCTCCAAAACAATTCGTTATAATGGGCAAAAACCCAGGCGGGATAATTATGCTGAAATGGGCCAGCGGCCAGGACCCTGCCTCCGCCCTTCAGGATGCTGGCTGTCATCCCTGCAAGGCTGCTCTGGCTGGGGCAGCTGTGGGCCACTAAGAGACCCAGGGAAGGGATGGGAGGGGATGTCTGTCTGAGCTAGCAGATGGGGCACAAGCTTGTAATGGGCTGAGTTTCTCTAAAGCTACTGGAATAAGCAGCACCCATTTCCTTTAGGGAACAAAGCATGGAGTAAGGCCGAGGGGGCAGGGACAGTATCATAGAATCAGCATGTCTGGTCAAGCAGAAATTTTGTTTTGTTTTTAGTTACTCCAAGGTACCAGCTGCTGCTCTTTCTAGAGGGAAGTCACCAAGTCAACAGAGAGACCACTCTACTCTTCCAGGAAGAAGCCCCAATCCGCTCTTCTGAGCTATGCTACTGTAAGGCAGAAGGGTATTTGTTCCTCAGGGTGGTTGTGTAAAGGGACTTTTTCAGGGGAAGACTCCAGGTGATCATGGAGTCCTGCCACTCCCTGTGATAGCCTGTGGCTCAGAGAGGTAGAAATACATTTCGTTTCTAGTTTCCATGTACCATTGCCCCCCACCCCCAACTCCCTACTATGTGTCACTCACCGACAACTGCCACACTGAGAGCCGAGGCCGTCTTCAGGCAACTCCAGTACTGGCCACTGAAGATACTGCGCTGTGCCTTGGTCAGGCAGGACTTCTGACCTTCAACCATGGACAGTGGATTGGAAGGGATTAGAATAGAGGTGGGCTTCCCTTCAGGAACACCGGTCTTTGTTCTGTTGTATGGAGTCTGACTGTAGTAACTTTCTATCACTCTCTAAAAAATTACCACTAATCTGGCAGCTTAAGACAACATAAAAGTATTAGCTCATTTCTGTGGGTGAGTAGTCCAGACCTGGGTTAACTGGGTCCTCTGCTCAGGTTCTCACCTGGGTGAAATCAAGGTGTGAGGGCTGCCGTCTCATCTAAGGTCCTCTTGCAAGTTCACAGGTTGTTGGCTAAATTCAGTCCTTATACTGGTGGACTCAGGATCCTCAGCAACTAGAGGGTTCCCACTTTTCCCTGCCAGGTAACTCTCTCCACAACATTTGTGTCTTCAAAACCAACAGGACAGTGTTTCTTCTGGCTTCTTCCTTTTCTGATCTGTACATCCTCTTTTTTTTTTTTTTTAAGATTTATTTATTTTAGAGAGCACGAGTGGGGGGAGGGGGAGAGGGAGAGAAAGAGAGAGACTCTCAAGCAGATTCCCAGTTGAGTGCAGAGCCCCGTGTGGGGCTTGATCTCACAACGCTGAGATCATGACCTGAGCGGAAATCAAGAGTTGGATGCTTAACCAACTGAACCACCTAGACACTTCTGTATATCCTCTTTTTAGTGACTTACCTGGTTAGGTCAGGTTCACCAGAATAATTTTCCTTATGATTAACTTAGTCAAATAATTAGGGACCTTAATTAGATCTACAAAATCCCTTTACTTTTTCCATAGAACATAGTTAACTATAGAGTGGTATTCTGTCATATTCATACCTCCTGCTCATACTCAAGCAGGTGGGATTATACAGAGCATGTACCCCAGGGGTTGGAAATCTTGGAAGAAATCTGTCTGCCATGCTGAGTAGAATGTCCCTTTATTTCCAAGGTAAAATTTTAGTGTTCAAACCAGCCAATTGCCACTTGGTTTGGATATCCTAACTAGGTATTGTAAACATTTCCTTATCTGTTCAGTAATGAAAGAGATTTAAACTAGAAACCCAACTGGCATAATGTCACATTCATTGAGAATACTTCTAACTCTATACTTAGTTGAAAATTTTGTTACTGTCACATCACCTTTATGCAGTCTAACTTGAATATATCAGAGAAGCCCGAAGGCATAAATTAGGGATGAAAGTGACTTTAGAAATATTTAGTGGTTCCAGGGGCACCTGGGTGGCTCAGTTGGTTAAGTGTCTGCCTTTGGCTCAGGGAATGATCCCAGCGTCCTGGGATCGAGCCCCGCATTGGGCTCCATGCTCAGCAGGGGGGCTGCTTCTCCCTCTCCCTCTGCCTGCCTGCCTGCCTGTCTGCCTACTTGTGATCTCTCTGTTAAATAAATAAAATCTTTAAAAAAAAAATTTAGTGGTTCCAAATTTTGGGGGTATTAGAATATATATATATGATCACCCCCCCACAAAAATAAATCTATTAACTTAAGTAAAACACAAATCTAAAATGAATTCAATAACATTTTAATAACCTTGTATTAATCACAAAATATCTCAAACATTTGAAAAATTGTGTTGTGTATGTATATATATTTTAATTTATTTTAATATGTTATATACAATGCAATTTATTTCTGCTGCTGACAGTTCTTAGTCATATTTTTATACCTTAAGCAACAAATCTATACCTGCCTAGGGAAGAACTGATCTATATTAGTTTACAGGTGAGGACTGCATCATTAAATAAAAGCCTAAGGAAAACTAGATAGGTGAGTTATGTCATGACCCCAAGTTTCATGAGAAAACTGAAACTAGAATAAAGATCTCCAAGCCCCATGAAACTTGGAGCATATCATGTTGCTTAAACTTTGAACCACAAACATCTAAATCTCTCTGCTCAAAGTCTGCAAGTTAATAGATCCTCTGCTTGACGTGTTCAAGAAACCCACAGTGGTTGGGAGCTGAGAACAATTGAACAGGCAAGATAGAGAAGGGTAACGGGTAAAGGAAAAGGGGTTAATTCCAAGTTTCTTTTGAATGAGGTTTTCCTTCCATTATAATTTTGTGGGAAGTGAATTAACTGAATCTGGGGAAATTCACATTCAATTATGATTCAGATAACATGCTTTAAAGCAAAGTGCAATGACAAATCTTAGGTAGTCTAGAGTTTGGGATTTTGCATATGGCTTTTCTCCTAAATCAAATGGAAGATAGAAATTTGATTATAACTCTTAATGCATTATTAAACAATTTTATTGAGATATAATTTACACCATAAAATTCATCTATATTGTGATTTTCAGTAAATTTAGTGAGTTGCGCAACAATCATTATAATCCACTCCTAAAGCATTTTTATCACACTAATAAGATCCCTCCTATATATTTACAGTTAATCCCCCATCCCACTCCTAAACCCCTTCATTTGCCCTAGCTCCAGGCAATTATTAATTTACTTTTTGTTTCTATAGATTTGCCTGTTCTCAACATTTCACATGAAGGGAATTGTACAATATTTGGCCTTTTTGCATCTGTGTTCTTTCACGTTGTATGTGTTTTTGAAGTTTATCCATGTTGTAGAATTGGAACTACATCCCTTCTTATTGCTAAATAGTATTCCATTGTATGCTATGCATTTCATTTAGTCTATTCACCAGCTGGCAGACAATAGGTTTGATTCTATCTTATAATGATAATCCTGTTATGAACACTGGAGCCCAAGTCTTTTGTCTGTGTGCGTGGACATGTTTTTAATTCTCTTGAGGAGATACCTAGGGGTGGAGTTGCTGGGCCATGTGGTAAATTAAAGCTTCATAAGAAGCTGCCAAACTGTTTTCCAGAGTGGCTCTTCTACTTTATTTTGTGTTCTCATCAGTAACTTATAAGGTTCCTGTTTCTCTATATCCTCAACATTTGTTATTTTCTAAAAAATCCTAGCCATCCTACTGGATGTGAAATGACATTTTATTATGGTTTTTTAATTGTTATGTTAATCACCATACATTACATCATTAGTTTTTGATGTACTGTTCCATGATTCATTGTGCAAAACACCCAGTGCTCCATGCAGAACGTGCCCTCCTTAACACCCATCACCAGGCTAACCCATCCCCCCACCCCCCTCCCCTCTAGAACCCTCAGTCTGTTTTTCAGAGTCTAACGTCTCTCATGGTTCGTCTCCCCCTCTGATTTCCCCCCCTTCATTCTTCCCCTCCTGCTATCTTTTTTTTTTTTTTAACATATAATGTATTATTTGTTTCAGAGGTACAGGTCTGTGATTCAACAGCCTTACACAATTCACAGTGCTCACCATAGCACATACCCTCCCCACTGTCTATCACCCAGTCACCCCATCCCTCCCATCCCCCACCATGCCAGCAACCCTCGGTTTGTACCCTGAGATTAAGAATTCCTCATATCAGTGAGGTCATATGATACATGTCTTTCTCTCATTGACTTATTTTGCTCAGCATAATACCCTTCAGATCCATCCACATCGTTGCAAATGGCAAGATCTCATTCCTTTTGATGGCTGCATAATATTCCATGTGTATGTATGTATATATATATATATCACATCTTTATCCATTCATCTGTCACTGGCCATCTTGGCTCTTTCCACAGTTTGGCTGTTGTGGACATTCCTGCTATAAACATCGGGGTGCATGTATCCCTTCAGATCCCTGCATTTGTATCTTTGGGGTAAATAGCCAGTAGTGCAGTTGCTGCATCATATGGTAGCTCTATTATCAACTTTTTGAGGAACCGCCATACTGTTTTCCGAGTGGTTGCACCAGCTTGCATTCCCACCAACAGTGGAGAAGGGTTCCCCTTTCTCCACATCCCCGCCAACATCTGTCGTTTCCTGATTTGTTAATTTTAACCATTCTGACTGGTGTGAGGTGATATCTCATTGAGGTTTTTATTTGGATTTCCCTGATGCTGAGTGATATTGAGCACTTTTTCATGTGTCTGTTGGCCATTTGGATGTCTTCTTTGGAAAAATGTCTGTTCATGTCTTCTGCTCATTTCTTGATTGGATCATTTGTCCTTTGGGTGTTGAGTTTAAGAAGTTCTTTATAGATTTTGGATACTAGCTCTTCATCTGATATGTCATTTGCAAATATCTTCTTCCTAGAAACATCGCCAAAGGCAAGGGAGGCAAGGGCAAAAATGAACTATTGGGACTTCATCAAGATAAAAAGCTTTTGCACAGCAAAAGAAACAGTCAACAAAACCAAAAGACAACCGACAGAATGGGAGAAGAAAATTGAAGGAGAGATAAAAAGCTTCCAGGACAAACAAAAACTAAAGGAATTTGCAAACACAAAACCAGCCCTACAGGAAATCTTGAAAGGGGTCCTCTAAGTAATGGTGGCCTCATAAAACGAGTTTGGAAGTTTTCCTTCCATTTCTCTTTTTGGAACAGTTTCAGAAGAGTAGGTATTAATTCTTCTTGAAATGTTTGGTAGAATTCCCCTGGGAAGCCATCTGGCCCTGGGCTTTTGTTTGTTGGGAGATTTTTGATGACTGCTTCAATTTCCTTAGTGGTTATAGGTCTGTTCAGGTTTTCTATTTCTTCCTGGTTCAGTTTTGGTAGTTGATACATCTCTAGGAGTGCCTCCATTTCTTCCAGGTTATCTAATTGCTGGCATAGAGTTGCTCATAATATGTTCTTATAATTGTTTGTATTTCTTTGGTGTTGGTTGTGATCTCTCCTCTTTCATTCATGATTTTGTTGATTTGGGTCGTATCTCTTTCTTTTTGATAAGTCTGGCCAGGGGTTTATCAATCTTGTTAATTCTTTCAAAGAACCAGGTCCTAGTTTCATTGATCTTTTGGTTTCTGCTGTTCTTTTGGTTTCTATTTCATTGATTTCTGCTCTGATCTTTATTATTTCTCTTCTCCTGCTGGGTTTAGGCTTTATTTGCTGTTCTTTCTCCAGCTCCTTTAGGTGTAGGGTTAGGTTGTGTATTTGATACCCTTCTTGTTTCTTGAGAAAGGCTTGTATTGCTATATACTTTCCTCTTAGGACTGCCTTTGCTGCATCCCAAAGATTTTGAATAGTTGTGTTTTTATTTTCATTGGTTTCCATGAATTTTTTTAATTCTTCTTTAATTTCCTGGTTGACCCATTCATTCTTTAGTAGGATGCTCTTTAGCGTCCATGTGTTTGAGTTCTTTTTGACTTTCCTCTTGTGATTGAGTTCTAGTTTCAAAGCATTGTGGTCTGAAAATAGGCAGGGAATGATCTCAGTCTTGTGGTACCAGTTGACACCTGATTTGTGACCCAAAATGTGATCCATTCTGGAGAATGTTCCATGGGCACTAGAGAAGAATGTGTCTTCTTTTGCTTTGGGATGGAATGTTCTGAATATATCTGTGAAGTCCATTTCGTCCAGTGTGTCATTTAAAGTCTTTATTTCCTTGTTGATCTTTTGCTTAGATGATCTGTCCATTTCAGTGAGGGGTGGTGTTAAAGTCCCCCACTATTATTGTATTGTTGTCGATGTGTTTCTTTGCTTTTGTTATTAATTGGCTTATATAAGTGGCATAGATAGTTACAATTGTTAGATCTTCTTGTTGGATAGACCCTTTAAATATGATATAGTGTCCTTCCTCATCTCTTATTACAGTCTTTGGTTTAAAATCTAACTTGTCTGATATAAGGATTGCCACCCCTGCTTTCTTTTGGTGTTAATTAGCATGGTAAATGGTTTTCCACCCCCTCACTTTCAATCTGGGGATGTCTTTGGGTCTAAAATGAGTCTCTTGCAGATAGCATATTGATGGGTCTTGTTTTTTCATCCAATCTGATAGCCTGTGTCTTTTGATTGGGCATTTAGCCCATTTACATTTAGGGTAACTATTGAAAGATATGAATTGAGTGCCATTGTATTGCCTGTAAGGTGACTATTACTGTATATTGTCTGCGTTCCTTTCTGGTCTGTGTTACTTTTAGGCTCTCTCTTTGCTTAGAGGACGCCTTTCAATATTGCTTGTAGAGCTGGTTTCGTGTTTGCAAATTCCTTTAGTTTTTGTTTGTCCTGGAAGCTTTTTATCTTTCCTTCTATTTTCAATGACAGCCTAGCTGGATATAGTATTCTTGGCTGCATATTTTTCTCATTTAGTGCTCTGAAGATATCCTGCCAGTCCTTTCTGGCCTGCCAGGTCTCTGTGGATAGGTCTGTTGCCAATCTAATGTTTCTACCATTGTATGTTACAGATCTCTTCTCCTGAGCTGCTTTCAGGATTTTCTCTTTGTCTCTGAGACTTGTAAGTTTTACTATTAGATGTGAGGGTGTTGACCTATTTTTATTGATTTTGAGAGGGGTTCTCTGTGCTTCCTGGATTTTGATGCCTGTTTCCTTCCCCAAAGTAGGGAAGTTCTGTGCTATAATTTGCTCCAGTATACCTTCTGCCCCTCTCTCTTCTTCTTCTGGGATCCCAATTATTCTAATATTGTTTCGTGTTATGGTATCACTTGTATCTCGAATTCTGCCCTCGTGATCCAGTAGTTGTTTATCTCTCTTTTTCTCAGCTTCTTTATTTTCCATCATTTGGTCTTCTATATCACTGATTGTCTCTTCTCCCTCATTTATCCTAGCAGTTAGCGCCCCCATTTTTGATTGCACCTCATTAATAGCCTTTTTGATTTCGACTTGGTAGATTTTAGTTGTTTTATTTCTCCAGAAAGGGTTTCTCTAATAACTTCCATGCTTTTTTCAAGCTCTGCTCATATCTTTAAAATTATCATTCTGAACTGTAGTTCCGACATCTTACTAATGTCTGTATTGATTAGGTCCCTGGCAGTCAGTACTGCCTCTTGTTTTTTTTGTTGAGGTGATTTTTTCTGTCTTGTCATTTCTACCAGAGAAGAATAGATGAATGAGAGAACAAAATGCTAACAAGGTAACAATGTCCCCAGAAAATATACACTAACCAATCAGAAAAGATCTGAAACCAGTGGAAAGAAAGGGAAAGAAAGAAAAAAGAAAAAAAAAAGAAAAAGAAAAAGATAAAAATAAACAAAACAAAACAATATGATCAGGCTGTTGCATAGATCAGTGCCATACACTAAGTTTTGGGTGTATGTTGGTCTGTTAGAAGAAAGTGCCTCCCAAAATTTTAAAGAAAGAAAAACATATGTGTACAGAAAAAGCATTAATACAATGAAGGGATGGAATATGACTGTAAAGATGAAAATTATAAAAGATTTTATAAAAGGAATTGATAAGAAGTTGGTTGAAAAAAGAACGAAGAGGTTTTTTTTAAAAAAAGGGAGAGAATGTGATCAGGCAGGAGACTAGAACAAAGCCATACACCAGAGATTTAGGGTATATTTTGGTCTGTTAGAAGAAACTGTATCTCAAAATTTTAAAGTGAGAACAACTTATATATATACCAAAAATAAGGTTAACTACTATGAAGCGATAGAATATGACTCTAAAAATGAAAAATAAAAAAGATTTTTTAAAAAGGGGTTGATAAATGTTGGTTGAAAAAGGGAAAAAGAAAAATTTAAAAAGAAAAAAAAGTTAAAAATTAACTTTGAAAGACTAAAGAATCATGGGAAAAAAGCCATGAATTCTATGTGCAGTATTCCCCTAGCACTGGCGTTCTGCTGTTCTCATTGATTGGTAAACTTGGTGTTGGCTGGCTGTTCTTGCTGATCTTCTGGGGGAGGGGCCTGTTGCCGTGGTTCCCAAAGGTCTTTGCCGGAGTCGGAATTGCCCCGCCCTTGCCTGTTGGCTAGGCAATCTGCTCGGGTTTGCTCTCAGGAGCTTTTGTTCCCTGCAAGCTTTCGGTCCAGCTTTGGAGGAGGAGAGTGAAAATGGTGGCCTCCCAATCTCCACCCCAGAGGAGCCGAGAACTCGGGCCCCGCTCCACAGTGCGCCCCAGAGAAAAGCAGCCAATCACTCCCATCTCCCCGGTCTCCGGCTGCACTCCGTGCTCACCAGGCCTGGGACCGAGCGTTTCTGTCTCTGGCATGGACCCCGTGTGGAGTCTCCAAACCCTGCAGATCCCTGTGGTGCACTCCTGAGCCGCTCCTCCAGGGGCAGGAAGGTGAGTCTCCCCGGATCTGCCGCTTGTTGGGTCCCTGCTGGAAGAGGAGTGGCCTGACTGTGCTGGGGATCACGGTTTATGGCAACCCCAAGCTGAGAGCCCGCTCCTTGGCTCCCTCTCTGCAACCGACTTCACCGGTGCAATACCTGGGAGCTCTGCCGCACTCAGGCACCCCTGGTCTTTCTGTGACCCCGAGGGTCCTGAGACCATATGGTCCCAGCAAGGGTTCCACCCCCTGCTTAGCCATTGGAGCGACGTCCCTCAGTGGAGCCAACTTCTACAAGTTCCGATTTTGTGCTCTGCTGCTCTATCACTTACTGGTAGCGGCTGACGGAGGCCCCCCTCTCTTGCTGTCTATCTTCTGAATATTGCCTTGGATTCACTTCTCTGCATGTCCTACCTTACAGAAAGTGGTCTCATTTCTGTTCAGAGAGTTGCTGCTATTCTTTTCTTCAATCTCCTGTTGAGTTCGTAGGTGTTTAGAATAGTTTGGTCCCTATCCAGCTGAATTCCTGGGACCAGACAAAATCCAGGTCTCCTACTCCTCCGCCATTTTGCTCCTCCCTCCTATTATGGTTTTAATTTGTATTTCTCCAGTGACAAATGATGCTGAGCATCTTTTTATATGCTTCATATTCTATTAGCCACTTGTATATCTTCTTTGGTGAAATGTCTATTCAGTCATTTTCCCCATTCTGTGATTAGGATGTTTGTCTTATATATGTTGATCTATAAGAGTTCTTTGTATGTTTTGAATATAAGTTGTTTTTTTATCAGATGATTTGTAGATATTTTCAAGTCTATACCTTGTCTTTTTTTTTTAATGGTATCTTTTGATGCACAAAAGTTTTGAATTTTAGTGAAGTCCGATTTATTTTTTCTATTATATATCCTGCTTTTAGTGTCCTGTCTAAGAAATTTTTAGCTGAGGGTCTTTTCTCCTATGTCTTCCTCTAAAAATTTCATAAGTTTAACTCCTATATTCAGGTGTCTGATCCATTTTGAGATAATTTTTGTATATGGTGTGAGTTAAGGGTCTAAGTTAATCTTTTGGTATGTCACTATTCAGTTGTCCTATCACCATTTGTTAGAAGACTATCCTGTCCCCACTGATGTGCTTTGTTACATTTGTTGAAAGTCAGTTGACCATAAATAGAAGGGCTCAAACCCACCTTTCAGTGTGACTTTGATCTTGCCTTTGAAAATGGGAGATGTTCTCGGATCTAAGGCCATCATTAGGACAGTGCTAGGAGGATCTGGAGGGTGGTCAGTTTCTATCTGCTTGTTTCTCCCTCTTCCCCATTTGGAGTTAGGATAGTCACAGGCACCACTCAGACCTGTGCAGAAGACCAGCATGATGTCAAATATATTTTATTTCCTTAATCACTTTCCAACATGTTAGCATATACCTTTCCAAGAAAAATTCTATGACAAAATGTTATTTCAAAGAATTTCCTTTCAGCTATAGATTAGTTAGAAGCTACATCAAATAAGGTAATGTATGTAAAAATGTCTCGAAAATCATAAAATGCCAAACAAGTGTTAGGAATTATCATTATTGCATGCAGGAAATGAGAGTAAACAGAAGCAACAGTAATGCTTTTTAGAGGGCTTAGGTAGACAAAAAGAATGACAGTGTCAACATTAGAAGGTAAAAACCAGATTTGCAAATAATCCACCTGTAGATTGTTGAAAGTTGACTTTATCTGCATTACCTAAAATATTAAGAGGTTGGGTCAAGATCAAAGAGGTTCCTCTTGCTTGGTTGGATATGGGAGATAAAGTTGTCTTAGTAATTGGTATATTCTTTTGAAGTAAGGTAGAAACTTTGCCCTTAGATATTGATTTCTTTTGTTAATGGATGGCCCTCCTTCAAGGATGTAGGTAGAATTAGCAACTGCTTTAATAATGCCAATTTAAGTATGCTTGAAAGCCCCAAATTACCTAAAATCTCTCCTTTACACAGTGAGATAGTTACTTTGCTTGAAATGTTCAGGATTAGTCAACACTTGAGGGCAATTTGTGAGAATCTACATAGTTGTACTAAGTTGAGACATTGCTACTTAGACCTAATAAAACACTTTGCTAGGATTATAGCCCCTATTAATCCCCTTGCTATCTGCTGTTATCCAGCAGACATATAAGTCCTGGAGGTTTGCACATAGGCCAGATCAAATTTGGAGAGAAGGAATCAGGGGAAAGTTGGGGAGCAATGCAAATTGTTGCTGGAGTGGGTAGTATAGAGATGGAGAGGTCTAGGCCTCTTTAATTCAGTAGGAATAAAAAGGGTATTGCTGTTCCAAAGGTTGGAAAAGAGATCTCAAATGGAGGGAAGGTGGAGGCTTCTGGAGTACTGTGTTCCTAAGCAGAATTATGCTTCTGAGAAGTCCTGAATCTATATAAATGATGAACATTAGTATTTTTTTGGCAGACTGCTCTGAGTTCTCAATTCTTGGACTGTTCACTACATCATTTTATTTAGCATTCCTCAGGCACCCCATTCCTATATCCAAATCCTGCCTGTTTTGTATCAGTGTTTATGAGCTCTTATTGACCACAGCTCTTCAAGGATGGTTATTTTTGGGCTCCCCATTTTGTAGAACAGAGAGGTTTGGAGTCTTGCTCTAACAGAAGGCATTAGAGGTAGACCCATGATTATAACTCCAGAGACTCTTAAGTTGCACAGCATTAGACAGTCCTGTCTAAAAAGCTTGAATATCCAAACGTTGTGAGGAAACTGAAGCCACTGGAATTTCACAATGGCCCCAAATTCGCTCCCTAAAATAACTTTCTGTGAATAGTTAGGCAGTTCATGTCTAGGGCCTGTGGGCTCAGGAAGATAGGAGGAATGTAGCAATCATTATTTTAGTTCTCTTAGTTCCAGGGCTCCCTGGAGATTTGTTAATAAATCAAAGCACATATGGGGAGTAGAGAGGCAGAGGAATGGGGAGGGGCTTCAAATTCAGAGATAAAAATTGCCAAGAAAGAGCCTGCCCTTAGAGAAGGGGAAACAAGGAGCCAGGAAGACAGAGGAGGGAAATAATAAACAAGAGGAGTCTTCATGGTGTGACACACAACAGGAGCTGGAAAACACTCAACATTTGATATTAGAGAAGAGAAGGCAGGAAACACATTCTGAGAATAACCTTACCACCATTGCAAAAGCTTCCATGCTGCGCTCATAGACAAATGCAAAACAGCCCTCAAGGGTCAGTGCCATACCTCCAAATGGTCTTACCAACATCAGTAGGTTAGTCAGTCTGGAGTAGGCTTTGCTCTGGTCCCTTCTGCTCTCTCCAGAATTGGCTCCTAGCCATCTACTCCTGCTTCTATGCATATTTCTTTTTGTCATGCTGTTAAGATCACTGTATGCTTCTAATTCAATAGGGAGCTTTCATATTTCCCAAGCCTACATGTCTATAAAAATTGGAATTAAAAGGAGCTATTCTCTTTGATTTGGCCCTGGTATCCTGATTACCTTCTGTTGGGCCCATCTTGATTTTGTCTTGGCCTTAAGCATTTGGGCAGGTACATTTTTTATGGCTGACTTGGATTCTCTTGTACTATCTCCAGCATTTTTCTCATGATAGTTTCCTTTGGCAGCAATTCTTTCATCCAACTTGCTTTTATAGTGACACTGGATTCTTTGGCTGGTCTGGCCAGGTAACCACATTCAACAGAGTAAAAAGACAGGAAGATTTAGAAATGTTTAGAAAGCTGTTGGTGCCTTTTATTACCTATAGATCCTTATGCTTTTACCTTTAGGCACCCGTCCTTCTCTGTGCCCCACCCCATGTAACTAAATGACCCCGTGGTTCCTCAAGTTTTGGTATCTGGTTTACTGTCTTCCTTTCTAGCTCTCAGTGATCAGCCATCATCCTCTCTTCTTGATCCATATGGAGAAATTCTTCTTATACTCTAAGAATCTCTATCCCACTCCTTAAAACATCCTCTGCTAGGATCCCTCTCAGGACCTGGGCATGGGTTGGGAAACCACAAACTCCAGTATTCCAGTTTCTGACTATAATTGTTCATATTTTTTTCTTATTTCCTATAATAAAGATTTTCTAAATGCCCTGAGACTTCTAATTGTTTAACTCCTTTTATTTCTTTAAGTCCACTATTTCCTTCCTTCTGTGGCCCACCTCTCCAGTGAAACACTTATGGTCCCCTCACATTCTCTTGGTTTTGCCAGTCAGAATCAATTCTGTTTACCCTTCCTAAAAAGTAGCAGATAAATAACCACCTGAAGTCATTCAGCTATGTAGACCTCTGTTACTACAAATTATGATCTCCAATGAGCCTACATTTTGGCTGTGAAATTCTTTTACAAAACTCTAGCTTCTTCAGTTACAAGGATATTCTAAGCTGTTGGCACTGTTCTCATTCTCACCTACCTATTTGCCCTTCACTGATGTCACTTGCTGCAAGGTGACCTTGTTTTTCCTTTACTGAGAAAATGGAAGTCATCAGTTATAAACTCTTTCACTGTTCTACTCTTTCAGTTCAGAGGGGAGAATAGCTTTTCCCAAAGTTCAGCCTTCAGCCTGCATTGTGGATCCTGTTACCTCCCCACATTATCTCCCATCTCCTTGCTCTGTTATCTGTTTTGATGGTCTTTCTCCTTTTCATTCTTCCTCCAAACCTGTAAGTACACTCACATTTATCTTACTTAAAATAATAAAATAGAAAACCTTCCATGATCCTGCACCTTTCTTACTACTCTAGTACTATCTTTTTTGTACTTTTAAGCAAAAATCCTTGAAAAGACTATTTATATTCTTTGTCCACACATCCTGTGTCTAAATAACTTATTTTTAATATTTCCTATTCTTATCAAATTAATATATACATAAAAACTTAAGTCAAATAGTCTACATTGACAATAATGAAAAACAACATTCTCTTAATTCACAACCCCCGCCCCCCTTGAGTTCCCATTCTCAGACACTTTCATTCTTCACGTAGTCCTCTCCAAAAGTATGTTCCCATTGAGCCTCCTTTCCTATCCCTGTTTCTGCTTCTTGGACATAATCTATTTCCTCTTTGTTCTGTGTTGGCCTCTCTCTGCTGTATTCATGGCTTTCCTCAAGTGACTAGTGGTTTTTTTCTTGTTCATTTGCATTTACGAATGAGTTACCCATTAGCTTTTTGGAAACTGTGGTATGGATAGGCTTTGTCAACTGGTCATTGTTTGGGCAGGGACCTGTCCATCTGGGTGGAGGAGGTTCAAATGGCAGTATCTGATATTTTTTTGGAAACAAAATAAAACTCCAACTTGTGTATATATATCTAGGCACCAACATTCTAGCACCCATATATAATCAAGGGGGCTTGGAGATTTCATCACTTAGTATAATGACTTTTACTTGATCTAGCTGTTTTACATATATATGTTTTTTTGCCCATATCATGACCAATTTCTGAGCCTTTTCTTGGTTCCATATTTGTCTTAGTCCATTGAAGCTGCTATAACAAAATACCACAGACTGGGTCGTTTATAAACAATAGGAAGTAATTTCTCACAGTTCTGGGAAGTCCAAGATCAGGATACCAGCATGGTCAAGTGAGGACCCTCTTCTTCCCAGACTTCTTGTTGTATACTCACATGGTGGAAGGGGCTAGAGAGCTCTTTGGTGTCTCTTGTGTAAGAGCACTAATCCCATTCCTGAGGGCTCTGCCCTGGTGATCTTAGCACCTCGCAAAGACCTTACCTCCTAATCCCTTCACATTGGACATTAGGATTTTAACATATTAATATTTGGGGGCCACAAACCATATTGAAGCGACTCTTTTCTCTTTTGCACATGCAGGCAGTTGCTATTTACTTTTCATATTTTGTTGACTCTTCCATATGCTTCTCATCTTCCAAAAATTTGTTGACAGTTGTCATCTGTTGTATCCTATCCTGTGCTGTACTCCTACAGTAACAGTTTTTAGCTTCTTTACTCTCATTATAGGAAACATAATGTGGAAAGTAAGTTCTTTTCTCTGACATAATAAGTAACAACTGTATCATGTTCAACCCACCACATTTAATTGAAAATCTCCCAATTCACCTTTTAAACCTATTATAGTTAGATTTCTGGCCCCATTCTCCATGAAAAAAAGCCAATGATATCCTAGTTCCTAAAACCTGTAGACTACTTTCAATTTTTTTTCTTGTCCTCTGCAATTAGTATGTACTCCTTTTGTTAAACTTTCCTCTTTCTTGGTTTCTATTGGACTACTCTCTTGGTTTTTCCTTTGTTCTTTTCCTTCAGTCATTCTCAGTCTAATTTGCTGGTTTCTCTTCTATTGCCTCCCTCTTAAAATATGGTTTTATCAACTTTCTATTCTTGGCTCTCCCTTTGTTCCTCTTCTAAATGTCCTTTCCTCAGGCTCCAACGAGCCTCTTCTGTTTTATTTCTCATATTCAAAAGGTAACTTTGCTTTCCTCCTCTAAAAAGGCAAAAGAAACAATCAAATCAGTACTCCTGCAACTTTATACTGCACATCATATAACACCGTCTAATCTCTATCTATTCTTGTTTCCATTTTTTTGCTATGTTTGTTGTGTTAAAGGTACCCATATTCTTCTCGAAACCCAATTCCTTCAAGGCCACCCTGGTTTCTTCTCCTCTCACTGTCTCAGTATTTACCATAGTTTTGATGATATCTTTTCTCTCTTATATCTTCAACCTCTGTGCAAAATTTTTGACATCCACATTACTATGGTCAAGACTTTTCCATCTTAAAGACAAAACAAAATGATAGCAAACCATTTTTTTTTTCTACCAAAGAATTTTTTACACATTTTGTTCTCATTTCCTCACATCCGCTCACATCTCAACAATCAGCCTTAATTTAACTCTCATACAACCGCAATGACCTGTCACCAAACCCAGTAGACAGATTTCACTTCCTATTTTAGGTAGGTTTTCAGTAACATTTGACTCTTTTGAGTCTTCCTTAATTTTTTAAACAGATTCTGGCTTCAGTTTTATGTGAGCATATATTCTTGATTTTCCTCATATCTCCATGGCCTATTCTTCATTGTCTCCTTGGTAATATTCTCTTCCTTTACATAATTATTAAATGTTGAGGTTTATATTACTTCATCCTGGCCGCTCTTGACTTCTCATTTACTGTCTTCTCCCTAAAGAGTCATTCTCCTATGGCCACATCTATTTATGCATTTAAGGTCTTTACTTAAAAACAAAACAAAACAAAACAAATCCCAGCCTAGCAGGGTGCTGGGCTGGCTCAGTTTGTAGAGTATGCAACTCTGGATCTTAGGGTCATGAGTTCAAGCCCCACATTGGGTATGGAGCCTACTTGGAAAAAAAAAGAGTATGAGATTTGTAAGGTTACTTGTTGCAATAAGCATTTTAATTGCATTCATTACAAATCTCAGCCTAAGTTAAAGGAAGAAACCACCATTTATTAACTGAAACACAAAGCTGAATTTATTACTCAAATAAGGAAGAGTTACAATTTTTAAATGCAGTCTCTCCAAACACAGTGGAATACTGATTTTGCATTGGATTTTTAGGAAGTAGGCAGTTAAGAGAATAGGTTGACATCAGCTATGGAAGAAAGGTTGCTTGGGTAAGACTACTGTGAATTAGTTGACTTTCCAGTATGTTCCCTGGAGTGAAGCTCTTGCCAATTGACTGTCTTTCAAAAGAGGGACACTGTTGCTTATTGGCTGGCTTTCAAAAACCTGTTCTCTATTGAACATGTTATCATTGATTGATTAAGCTGATTTAAAATGGGTTATAATGGTAACTTGTTACCATGGCTACAAAACAGTCTCTTCCAAGGAGTATGGGAAATTATTAAATTCCTCATTTGAGCCATTTAAAAAAAAAACAAAACTGAACTTCAGATACCCAAACATGTATTTGCTGTTCCAAAACTTGAATATCTCAAAAGCACTTAAATTCAATATGTTGAAAACCAAAAGTATGTTCTTTTTTCCAAATTTGATCCTTCTATTGAAAGACCCTCATCTATCCACTTGGACCAGGAATTGGCAAACATTTTCTGTAAATGGTCAGATAATAAATATTTTAGGCTTTAGAGGCCATACAATTTCTGTTATGAGTACTCAACTCTGCCATTATAGTATTAAGGAGCCAGAGGCAATATGTAAACCAATGTGCATGGCTTTGTTTTTAGCAAGACTTTATTTACAAAAACAGGCAGGCAGGCTTTAGCTCATGAGCCATTGTTTGGTCATAACTATCTAGATGGTCAAGCCATTGATATAGGGATTATTTGGAACAGCCCTTTGTCATGTGCCATATCCTACATATGCCAACATGCTATCGATAAACTTTGCTTTTTTGTGCTGAACACTTATTCTGTTTCCTCAGAACAACATGCCATATTTGCTGAGAAATATGCCTGGAAATTAGCAGGCCTTGCAATATTAGGACCTTACCCCTAACCACAATTGTTTTTCTAGGGATAAACAGGTGATTGAAGTTTAACTAATTAGATTTTTTTAATGGAGTTGAATTAAAAATAAAATTTCTTCTCTGGCTATAAAGATGGGTGTCTTGGGCTGTTGGCAGGATAGCCCCCATCTCTACTTCCATCCTCACTCTGGGTTTGCCTGCTCCATTTACAGGCAAGGAACCCATTGTACTTGAGAGATGAGTGAGAAGGCCCCTGGGCACTTGTGTCCCTGGTTTCAGTCAGTGCCATCCCTAGTTTCCTGAATCTGGGGCAGTTTCTTCAAGAACTCAGTACTCTTCAAGTACTCATCTATTAAACTATGTTCTCTTTTGTACCCATATAAGAGTTCAGCTTACACATAAGCAAGAATCCTGATTAACAGACCTCCTAAGCATCTTTTAAATCCATCCATTTTCTTCCATTTGACTGTCTCGCTGTAGTCTGAAGATCCTTTCATCTTATTCTGGGACCACAGAACTATATTTCTAAGACTCTAGCTCTCTAGGCACTTGCAATACTTTGTTTAAACTGCAGTCAAAATAATCATATAAAAATTAAAATCTGAACATGGCAGTTTCTACTGAGAACTTTTCAGTGTCTTGGCATCATCCTTAGGAGAAAAGCAAACACTTTTCCCACATCCTTCCATCTGCCCAGTCTCCCTCTCCTCCACCACCTCTCTTATTTCCATTGCTTCAGCCACTCCTGCTTTCAGTTCCTTATGCCACGTTCACTTCCAGCCATTTGTATGTGTTGTCCCTTCCTTCTGAAATGCTTTTCCCTTAGCCCTTTCCATCTGTTTAGCAGCCCACCAGCATTCAGATCTCAACACAGTTTCTTGTCGTTGGTGAAATATTGCTTCTCTCTACAGATCAGATCAGCTGGCGTTTTTCTCCACCAAATCTTTTATACTCCAGTGTTCCGTCAGAGATTTCAGTTATATTTTATAATTATATAATTCTTTGGTTAGTCTTGATTTAGATCTGAACATCCTCCTGGCCTACTCTGTAAACTCCACAAAGGCAGTGATTGTGTCTGTTTTGCTAAATGCAGAATCTGTCATTACCTGTGATAGGCAGAATGACCTTCAAAGATGTGCACACTTTGAGTCTTGGATTCTTTGAAAATAGCAAAGAAGACTTTGCAGATCTAATTAAGGTTATGGTCCAGTCTACTCACATGACTCCTTAAAAGCAGAGAAAATTCTCTGAGAGACACCTCAGAAGATGACCACAGAGAGGTGTGGCAGAAAGGAAGAGGGATTTGGAGCCTGAGAGGGACGCCACCCAGTTGCTGAAGGATGCCTATGGAAAGCTAAAGAATGCAGGCAGCCTCTAGGTGAAGACCAAAGCTTGGCTGACAGCCAGCAAGGAAATGGGGCCTTCAGTCCTACAACCACAAGGAACTGGATTCTGCCAATAACCTGATTGTGCCTGGAAGCAGATTCATCCTCAGAGGCTCCAGAAAGGAACACGGCCCTGCCTACACCTTGATTTCAGCGTTGTAAAATTTGGATCAGAGAAATCAGTCCAACCCATTCAGCTTTCTGACTAAGAGAAGTGTGAGATAATAAGTGTGTGTTGTTTTAGGCTACTAAATTTGTGATAATTTGTTCCCACAGAAAACTGATAGACTTTTCCTATGTGCCTTACATGTGCTAAGGTGCTCAGTAAATATTTCATGAATAGATAAACAAAAAGATAATCGTATTCACTTCTAAGATTCAACTTCTGATAGGTCAGAGTTGAGTATCAGCCCAAATTTGTTTCCTAGACTCCAGGCCCTATATGTCCAAATGCCTAAGAGATCTACCTCTGTGCCCCATAGGCACCTCAAATTTGACAAGTCCAGATATGAACTTTTGTTCCCCCATCCATGCTAATCTTCCATCCTTGATTGCTTCTCTTCCTTCATTCCCTTTGTTCAGTCATTCTTAATTCCTGTGATTCTATCTCATTAGCACTTTTACATTTTTGTCCTCTAGCCCATCGTTTTTTTTTTTTAGGGCTCCTGTTCTAAACAAGCTTTGACTACCTAAGACTGTTCAAGTCTTATGTTCAGTCTCCATCCTCTCCCTCTTTCTCAGGCTATATATTCCTATAGATCCACATGCATTCTCTCCTGTAGCCTCAGGCCACTAATCATGGTGCTACCCTGCTGGTGATTCTGGACTCCCCTTTCAAGATGAAGCCCAAATATTGTCTTTTCTTCAGACTTTCAGGCCAGGTCCTGGCCCCACCTACACATCCAGATAGACTTGAGCCTCCTTTGCACCCCATTCTATACATATTTCTATTTATACCACCCATAACATATTATTAAACTTATGTGCCTGTCTTACTGCTCTGGGCTTTATTCAGGTGTGCATTGAAGAACCTGGCAGAAGGCCTGAGCATGGCTATATGTGACTGATACTAGAGGAATGAATCCATGAACCAATGAGTTCTCTTACTGTCTGGTTTTGTGTCTGTGAACAATTCTAGACAAGAGCTACTCAAGTGGGCTCAGAACAGCAACAGAAGCTGTACCTGAGGACTTGTTAGAAATGCAGATTCTCTTGTCTTTTCCAGTTCCCCACCATTACCAACCAGAATCTCTGAGAGCGGGGCCCAAGAAAAGGGGGGCAACAGGAGACATGCCAGTCATGGACAAGAGCACTCCAGTACCTGGACAGAACCAGGAATCAAATAGGCCAAAGTTCATATACAGCCCAGGTCTGAAGGTAAACCAAGAACCACTTTAATGTTCTGGAATTCAAATTGAGGCAGTACATTTTTGTGGCTTTGCTTTTATGTTTAAATGACACCACTGGAACTTTGCCTTGCCACAAAGCATATTAGAATAAAGGAGAGAAGGGTGGAGATTTGTTTTAAGAACTCCACAGAGAGTAGGGTGAAGTATCTACACAATTTTTCCTCTAATGGTAGAATCTGGCCACAGAGGAAAGTAGAGAACTACAGAACGGATTTCTCTCTCTCTTTTTTCCCCCCCAAATCTGGTTTTTCCCCTACCAACAATTGACTTCTGGACCCTGAACCTGACTTGTGTGGTCCTGGTATTCTTACAAGAGTAGTTTTTCATGAGTCAGTACGACTATCCTGGGGCACACTGGAAGGTGGCCTTGCTGTGAGGAGAAAAAGGAACCCCCATTTCTTCTTTCCAAAAGTCTGCATGTGACAAAACATTTCATATCTTCTCACACAGGACAAGATCCAGCCAAGAGAATAACCATGTGCATCTCAAGTTTTCTTACAAATATTGGTGGTGTGCATGTGTGTGTATATACATCCAAGTATTTATCTGGGGCCATTATATTTTTTTTGTTTGGCTTTTGCTGTAGACAGTAGCAACAGAAGCACATATTTTTTTTTTTTAACCTATGATTCCATGACCAAGTAATCACAAATGGTGAAAGTAAAATCTCTGAAAGTTTTCCCAATTTACTGATTTATCCTTTCAGCTTCCTTCTTCATTCTAAGTAGTATTTATATAACACTCTCTGAAAAGCAGTGCTTGTAATTGTACCCAAGTGAATCATTGTAGCTTTCAGCAATTCCAGGAGGCAATGGAGAAGTATCAAGCCTTTGAAAAAAAGACTGGCTCCATAGAAGTAATTATACTCGCTTGGCCCAAGTGAGGCTGCCATGGAAAGAACACTAGCATTCCTCAGACCAAGGCACGCTATTTTCCATTCTTTAGGATTTAAACATGTTCTTCTAGTCAAAATATTAAAATTTAAGAAGTATCTGTTGGGTTCTTTTAAATGAGATTTTAAAGCATTTAATTTCTTTATTGATTTGTATACAAGTGTTTGGGTGTAAAATGGAAAAAACTTTATGTGGTTCTAGAACAGTAATAATTTTTCACCTAAAATAATTTGATAAAATTGCCACTTGCATTTAAAATTTCACTAATTATCCTCATGGCATTAGTTAATTATGTTGGCCATTGCCTTCAGTTTGACCTTACAGGTTAAACAACAATAATGATTAGATGATGTTCCTTTTTACTAACATCTGGATGGTTAATGAATTAGCTTCAGATTACTTTTTGAGGAGATAACCTCCTTTTGCTTTCTATGTAAAAGTCAAGGAAATCAGAGGAACCTATATTGCCTTGCAATGCTCTCTGTATTGCAAGAAATAAATGAAAAAAAATACTCCTTTTGGAATTTTGCAGAGTAATCAGGCTTAGTGGTGTTGGGCTTTGACATCTGGGGCTCCAAGTTAGATTGGTCCATGTGCCATTATACCAAGGAGAGAAGGTCCCTGTTCTATACCCCAGCTGGTTGTGACACCTATAAGAAGACCAGGTTGCAGAGGTAGTTCTATCCAGCAGAAAATTCAGTGTCCAAGGAAATTTCCCCATTTTTTTTTTCTTTCCAGCATGCACTAGAAGTGATGGATTTTTTTAGTTACTGTTCAGCCGACTCTCAGACCACAATAGAAAAAATTCTTGTACCATTAATTTCTCAAGGCAGAATTCTCATGAAACATGAAATAGCTGTTTTCCAATTAAAAAAAAATTCAGGGCTATTCTCAGTTCTCAAGATGGCTTTCCATTCATGTGAACCTTTGACATTTTTGTTTTCTGCCATCACTGATATTTTCTTTCATTAATTTCTGCACTCTTGTGCTCTTTGAACAATTCATAGAGGCTGTCTTCCTCCTTTTTTTGTTACCATTCCTGCTGCTGACCCTAACCTTCTCTCCCATCCTCCTGCATTGATCCACAATCATTAAATTTTCTCTGAGTGAAACGCTGTCCTCTAGACCTTGCTGCTCGTCTGTTTGGTCTCGCTTCTTGGATTGAACAGCATCAAGGAGAATCCATGGACAAGTGCTTCACTGGAGAGCTTCTGGCCAGGGAACACTGTGACTCCATCAAGTGCTATAGGGAAGAGACTGCTGTGAATACTGGTCCAAAATGTGTAAGAACAGCTTGTTGAAAGTAACATTTGATTCCTTAAGAGAGTTCTTAGAAAGATCGGAACATAGGTCAGGTATCCAGCACCTGTTTGTTTTTTTTTTCCTGTAAAGAAAAAGTTATGTTAATTAAACTCTCTAGTTTGGAAACACATTAGCATTTTAAAGGAGAACCTTCCTGGGACAGTGTGTTGATAGAAAGGAACCTCCTGGGGAGGAACTTCAGGCTCTGTGGGAGGCCATTGAAGAAGGTACTTTGGGCAAGGAGGGTCCTCAGATTAGCCTATACAGAGCTTCTCATTTGCCCAGTTCCCCATGTAGCAGAACCTCCTGAGAAGATGAGTTATTTCATGTCTGGTTGCACTTCAGAGATGTGAGCCTATTCCAACAACATCACCTTAGGCTTTTCTGAGTGCTTCATATCCCTTCCCATTTCTCATGCTGTAGGCTTCACCATGCAGAGGGAAGGCTCTTTTTCTTTCTTCAGTATGCTCATGTGATCTTCCTGTTTCCTAAAGCAACATGTCTCCAAGTCTTCACTGGAACAAATAACATGAGGGTGATATTTTTGCGCTTAAGACACTTGAACTTAATACAACACATCATATCATACACTCATAATATTTTGGATATACCAAGACTCTCTCTTTGTATTTCTTTTTGCAATATGAACAATGAGGTTTATTTAGCTTCTCAGTTTGTGAGCAAGCCAAATATATGTGATATACTTGCTGTATTCTGTAGGGGAAAGATTTTTGTGCCCAGTGGACTTCCTTACTTGGTCACTGTCTAGCTGTGGAAGAATACCCATAACAGGGTGCATTGGGCTGGTGTTGGCAAATGATGTTATGGCCAGAAACTGCACGTTTCTCCAGCTCTTGCAACTCCAGGCATTTTCTTGAACTAATCAGTTGGATTGTTATCCTGGAATTGCAGTTATCCTCCCCTTCATGTTGGAAAGTTGGAACCTTCCTTGCTGGCCCCAGGCTTCATAAAGAAAGAGATACAGCTCTCTCTGACCAAGAATAAACAAATGACTCCTTAGAAACTTCAAGTGGATAATCTTTTTTTTTTTCTTCCCCAATGAACTGCTTGTGTCTGAGTTTCTGAACAAACGCTGAAAACCAGTAGTATTGTTGGTTCATTGACTTAAAATATTTGTAGAAAATGGCTGAAAAAATAGCAATATATTTTTATATACTAAATTTACTTATAGTCGATCAATATAAAATATCTGTACTTCTAATAATGTGTACCCTTTTAACCCCTGGGGGAGTTTGAGGAAAAATTTCATTCTAACATTATCTTGAATTGTTGATATTTGAGGTTTCTGTGTAGTAAAGCTGATGACACATGAAAATTTTTTACATATGCTTATATTCGACAAACGTCCTAGGAATGTTAAGTAAATTGGACCCATGGAGCACTGGGTGTTTTGCAAAAACCCCTGTGGGGTTTTTTTTTTTTTTGCATAGCTCCTGTGATATTGTGATGTTGTGATTTATAATATATACTTGGCCTTAGTTCCCTTTCCTGGCAAAGAGCTACTACTAAAAACCTTGGAATTTCCTCTGATGAGAGCAATCAGGGGGTCTTTTGTTATGTTAATGAAGTGACTTTTGGCAAACCCCTAAGGATGGGGTGCTTGCCATGGGAGCCAATCAGGTGATTTGAGGGTTGGAATTTTCAAGGGAGAGTGGCTGGAGATGTAGTGCAGTCACCAGCGGCTGATGATTTAACCTGTCATGCCTTTTTAATGAAGCCTGTGTAAAAATTCACTGGATAGGCTAAAGAGAGCTTCCAGCTTGGGAACAAATGGAAATCCAGGAAGAGTGGTGCACTCAGAGCTTGGGAGCGCCACACTCCTTCCCTCATATCTTGTCCTCTATATCTTCTCCATCTGGCTCTTCCTGAGTTCCTTTTTTTTTTTTTTAAAGATTTTATTTATTTATTTAACAGAGAGAGAGACAGTGAGAGAGTGAACACAAGCAGGGGGAGTGGGAGAGTGAGAAGCAGGCTTCCCGCTGAGCAGGGAGCCCGATGCGGGGCTCGATCCCAGGACCCTGGGATCATGACCTGAGCCGAAGGCAGACGCTTAACGACTGAGCCACCCAGGCGCCCCTCTTCCTGAGTTCCTTTTAAGTAAACCAGTAAACTGGGTATTTACCCCAAAGATACAAATGTAGGGATCTGAAGGGGTACGTGCACCCCGATGTTTATAGCAGCAATGTCCACAATAGCCAAACTGTGGAAAGAGCCAAGATGTCCATCGACAGATGAATGGATAGAGAAGATGTGGTGTATATATACAATGGAATATTATGCAGCCATCAAAAGGAACGAGATCTTGCCATTTGCAACGATGTGGATGGAACTGGAGGGTGTTATGCTGAGCGAAATAAGTCAATCAGAGAAAGACATGTATCATATGACCTCACTGATATGAGGAATTCTTAATCTCAGGAAACAAACTGAGGGTTGCTGGAGTGGGGGTGGGTGGGAGGGATGGGGTGGCTGGGTGATAGACATTGGGGAGAGTATGTGCTATGGTGAGTGCTGTGAATTGTGCAAGAATGTTGAATCTCAGATCTGTACCTCTGAAACAAATAATGCAATATATGTTTAAAAAAAAGAAGATAGCAGGAGGGGAAGAATGAAGGGGGGGAAATTGGAGGGGGAGACGAACCATGAGAGACGATGGACTCTGAAAAACAAACTGAGGGTTCTATAGGGGAGGGGGGTGGGAGGATGGGTTAGCCTGGTGATGGGTATTAAAGAGGGCACGTTCTGCATGGAGCACTGGGTGTTTTGCACAAACAATGAATCATGGAACAGTACATCAAAAACTAATGATGTAATGTATGGTGATTAACATAACAAAAAATTTAAAAAACACCAGTAATATGGTAAGAGGTTTATATGAGTTCTATGAATCACTCTGTCAAATTAAACGAACCCAAGGAGGGGGTCATCAAAAACTTCCTATCTATAGCCAGTCAGGTGACAACATGGACTTGAGACATGCATCTAAAGTTGGCAGTCTTGTGAGACTGAGCCCTTAACCACTGGGCTCTGGAGCGATCTCTAGGTAGATAGTGTCAGAGTTGAGTTGAATTATAGGACACCCAGCTGGTGAGCGTGTTGGGGGGTGGGTGGGAAGGCCACCCATTAGATGCAGAATTGTGGTTCCTGTGGGCATTTGCTTGCTCAGTAAGAACTTCCTACTGCTTTACCTGTGTGTCCAATCTATTTCTCTGTGGCAGTCTCTGTGTCCTTCATCTGTTCACAGCCTTTCAGCTCTACCACATTTCACTGCTGTTCTCTAAGTGCTGCATTGAGGTTGGTGGCTTTCTTGTATTTTCCAGCTCCTCTTCCTTGGCCAGTTGATTGGGCCATTGATGGTGGGTCAGGAGCAGGGGGAGTGGCACCTCTGGTCTTTCCACATCCAAGGGGCTTTCTGTGCTGGGCCCATTGCTCTGAACCCAAAGCTCCACACACTCTTCTGGCTCACACCCTTTTCCTAAGAAGTGCCCTCAGCTGGGGGAGCTCCTTCCTCTCACCCTACCTTCTTTGACTTGCAACTTCTCTAATGAACCATATATATTCTTGGAAATCATGTTCCCAAAAAGACCTTCTATAACCCCGTGAGACCAAGTTGACAGCCTTTTTGGGCTAACCTGTGTTAGCCTGATAGTAACACTTAACTCCATATTTTAGTTTCTGATCAATGTATCTCCTACTCCTGTTAGGTGAATAAGCTGTTTGAAAGCCTAGGACTATCAGTTTTTCAGAATAAGCACAATGCCTTAATAAACGCTGAGTGCCTAAATAAAGGAAAGAAGGAGAGAATAATGGTGTTAGAAAGAAAAATGGAGGGCGATTCTAAACCTTAGTGTGACTCCTCTTAAACTTTGAAAATAACCATGCTACAGTTCAGTGACAATGAATAAACCAGTATAGGTTTATTATTATACTAGGAGAATTTACTAGGAACTATAGTTCCTAGTAAATTACTAGGAGATTTTTATCTCCTAGTAATTTAAATACTAGGAGAATTTTAGGAACATGTGGATGAGAAGGTTTCTATCAGAGAGGTTGGGAGTAGGATCTAGCCATAGGTGAGATCTGCTTGCAGTACTGAGATTGAGGATTCCTTCCGTTCTGTTCCCTTCCTTTTTTTTCTTTTTTCTTCTCTTCCCTTCCCCTTTCCTTCCCTCAGGCATAGCAGTCTGGAAAATGCAGTTTTCAGGCTTCTGACTCCCGTGACACAGGGGAGAGAATTAGAGACCTAACAAAGTTCTTAGTTGACAGTCCTTAAGGGGGTGTCTCTGGGCATCCCATAGCAGCATCCATGCCCCGGCAAACATTTCCATCTTTCCCACTGGAGTCTTAAAGACAAGCAGCTCCTGCATGTTACAAGAACTTGAGGAATCAGCGGACTTATCTTAGGTCCTTTGTCTGCTGAACAGTGGCACACAGTTTCAGGTTTCCTAATCTAAGGAAGGCCTCATAGACTTTCAAACAACACAGTGTTTGAATTTTCCTACCTCTGAATCACTTAGCCTAAGAGAAGTTTTTATGAATTTGTGTTTTTATACAGGGTGGCAGGAAACTGTACCACATCATATCCTGCATCATCTTTTTCCTCAGGCTAAAAAGTAAAATCTAGCTTTGGGAATACTAAGAAAACATTCTTCTAGCCCAAATGCTTGTGCACATCTCTTTGCTAACTTTGTGTGCAATGATGTCACATTGGTGGATTGAAATCAGGCGTGGTAGGAGTATTTTCACCACAGAAATCATTAGGGGCTACAAATAAGGACTTTTATTAAACATTTAGCGGCATACTACAGTGCTTTCTATTTTAACACAAACCTGAGCATGGAGGCAGTGCCCTCTTTGTTCTTGCTGGGGATCTGCCTTGTACAATTGGTGCTTTAGTTTTCATGGTCAGGACTGTAAATGTCACTGAGAATGAACAATATATAGGCTATTATTTCAGAATTTTATTCTACAACAACTACTTTGTGTTTGTTACTATATTGAAATATACCATTATATATCTATTGACCCATTTTTTTTAATGAAGAAATAGATGACAGATAAGCAAATTGCTGAAATTCATTTGAGTAAAGATTGCCATTGAGAAGAATCCAACCAGGCTGATCTGACATCAAAGCCTGGGATTATATCACTCCTTCAGCTTCCCTGTACATACACTGGTCAAGAGGATACTTTATTTCTGTAAGGCTAGGATTTCCAGTGTCTTCACCAACTCTTCTGCATTAAGTACAACCATATTTTCCCCTTCTGAAAGCCCAGTTATGAGAATCATTGAGTTTTGGTAGTGTTAAAACACTTGAATAGTAATTTGAATCTGAAATAAACCCATTGGAAAAGAATTCATTTAAAAGTTTTCAACAGGGGTGCCTGGGTGGCTCAGTCAGTTAAGCATCTGCCTTCAGCTTAGGTCATGATCTCAGGGTCCTGGGACTGAGCCCCACATTGGGCTCCCTGCTTCGCTGGGAGTCTGCTTCTCCCTTTCCCCCTCCCCCTGCTTGTGCTCTCTCTCTCTCTCTGACAAATAAATAAAAACTTAAAAAAAAGGTTTTCAACATTTGAGGTTGTTGTGTTTAGACAGTGGAGAGATTTAAGCAACCCAAGAAGGAGGAACACTGGCATCATACAAGTTTTTGTTAAAGAAAATGCAAAAGGGAGATGCATGGGTGGCTCAGTCAGTGAAGCCTCTGCCTTCGGCTCAGGTCATGATCCCAGGGTCCTGGGATCAAGTCCCACATCAGACTCCCTGCTCTGTGGGATGCTTGCTTCTCCCTCTGCCACTCCCTCAACTTGTGCACTCGCTCTCTCTCCCTCTGACAAATAAAATCCTAAAAAAAAAAAGAAAATGGAAAAGAATAAAGCTATTGATATTTTCTATAAGAATGGTGACAAAGTAAAATTTGATGATGGTTTTTATTACCCAATGTGGTACTTTCAGTAAGATAGAGTTGCCAGATTTAGCAAATAAAGATGCTGGACACCAAGTTAAATTTGAATTTTAGATACACACTGAATATATTTTTTGTATAAGTCTGTCTCAAATATTGTGTAAATCATACCTGGCAATAACAAAGTAGGAGGCTAGAGTAGTAATAGAGTTAATATCCTACAGTAATAGGATATTTGCTTTCTGCTTTCTGTAAACAACTGGGTGATATTTTTGGATGGGTGAAATTTTCCATTACCTGTGATATGTAGATATCCTAAAAGTTATTTGGTTTATGTGTTTTAGTTGAAATGTAAGGTCGGGGTTCACATAAGTATCCAAAGAACCAGTTGCTCTTTGTCATACTTCTATCCCCTCTTTATTTTTATTTTCATTAAAAATTTGGAATTAGGGGAAAAAACAATTATTATTAAAAAGTTAAAAAAATCACATGCCTATACTCCCACCTACTTCCCCTCTGGCAAGTACTAGTTTGTTCTCTGTATTTAAGAGTCTGTTTTGGTTTTCTTTGTTTTTCAGATTCCATATATAAGTGAAATTATATGGTAAACGTCTTTCTCTGTTGGCCTTATTTCACTTGGCATAATACTCTCTAGGTTCATCCATGTTGTTGCAAGTGGCAAGATTTCATTTTTTATGGCTGAGTAATATTCCAGAGAAAGAGAGAGAGAGAGAGAGAGAGAGAGTGTGTGTGTGTGTATCACATCTCTATCCATCTATCAAGGGACACTTGGGTTGCTTCCATATCTAGGACATTGTAAATAATGCTGCAATAAACATAGGGGTTTATTTTCAAATTAGTATTTTCATTTTCTTTGGGTAAATACCCAGTAGTGGAATTACTGGAAAGTACGGTATTTCTGTTTTTAATTTTTGGCGGAAACTCCATACTGTTTTCCATAGTGCTTACACCAATTCATTTCCACGAACAGAGCATTGGGGTTCCCTTTCTCTGCATCCTCACCAATAGTTATTTCTTGTCTTTTTAATATGTCATTCTCACTAGTGTGGGTGGTATTTCATTGTGGTTTTCATTTGTATTTCCCTGATGATTAGTGATGCAGAACATCTTTTCATGTTTCTGTTGCCATCTGTATGTATTCTTTGAAAAAAAATATCTGTTCAGGTCCTCTGCTCATTTATTAATCAGATTTTTTTTTGGTGTTGTATAAGTTCTTTAATTGTTTTGCTAATATTTTGAGGATTTTGAGGATTTTTGCATGTGTTCATGTGGGATATTAATCTTCACCTGTGATCTGTTTCTGTTATATGTCATATCTGCTTGCTTAATGAGTCTTGTTTCCTTCTTTTCTAGTAGTTTATTTTTGAGTGGTGGATGGTACTTTAAAATATTATTTGTAGGGGGGGGGCGCCTGGATGGCTCAGTTAAGTGTCTGCCTTCGGCTTGGGTCATGATCCCGGGGTCCTGGGATCGAGCCCCACATCGGGCTCCCTGCTCGGCGGGAAGCCTGCTTCTCCCTCTCCCACTCCCCTTGCTTGTGTTCCCTCTCTCGCTGTGTCTCTCTCTGTCAAATAAATAAAATCTTAAAAAAAAATTATTTGTAGGAATGTTTTGAGTTCTAGAATGATGAAGACTTCTTCATAGGGAAGCAGAGAGGGAGAACTCTGGAGATCCATCACCCCTAGAAAACCTTAATTCACTAAGGCCTGAGGTACCCTGAATCACCAGATGAAAGGAAGTACTCAGGGAGGACAGTTATTACTATGTTATGCCCTGTTACTATTATAATAAATACCTTAAAATTTGAGAGACTAGAGCTCATGGATCTTTGCTCAAGGAGGGGTGATTTTTCAGGCTTCCCACCCTTGGTAGAGTCTATGCTTTGATTTCTTCCCTATTCCTATGGAGCTGTGAAAAGTTCAGCTTAGGTTGAATTGGCTGTTTTCTTAGAATAAAAAAGATTGTGCTCAAGACAATGTGAGGTACATTTTGTATGACTTCTGTATGGGTCCACTGGCTCTCATCTTCCATATTTTATTCTCTCCAATCCTCTACTTCTATCCTCTGGGATTGCTTAGCAACAAAATCTACTTGTGTGACATAGGATTCAGACTTCTTTAAAGGGGTTTCATCAAATTCTGTGTAGTTTTTTTTTTGACCCCAAAAGTCATTCTTTGAGAAATAGTCCTTAGGGAGGAAAAATCTCCCATACACATCTACTATTGTGTCTGAAATTCCCATCCTTGAAATGACTGCTGTTGTTTTATCAGGTGTTAAGTTGAAACCTGAGAAACCAAAATTGAAAAATATTCTAGGGAAAAAGGAAGTCAAGCCTTGAGTGGGATGCTACAACATAGATTCTTAAGCAACTCTAGAGTATTTTGCACCAGATAAAGAGAAAGTACAGACAATTCCATGCATGTATTATCTGCTAACGTCTTGAGCTATATACTCTGACTTTCATTCTTCTCCCCATCTGTGTCCTAACTAATCCCAGGAATTCTGTTCTCTGATCTTTCTGCCATTAGCTTGTAGCCAGCTGAACAAAACTGTTATCTTAACCACTGACATAAGAGTTCCTGTTAGAGAAGAACTTTTTTTTTTTTTTTTATGAAAATGTTTAAATAAATTGCATGATGGAGAAGGTGGCTTCATAGAAGCAACAGATTCACAGTCAAGGACATAGCATACAAAGGAGAACTCTAAGGATGAAAATGAGCTGCTTTTGGGGTGAGGGAACAGAGAAGAGAAGGGAAAAATTGGAGGATTGTCCAACAACAAGGCAAAATTGAAAGGATTTGTTCAGAGCAGGTATCTTCAAAATTTAACTTAAGGTTGTTTGTGTTTCATGGCACTTTGTGGGTAACTGTAAAATTATGCAAAACTTGGATCCTTGTAGCTTAAAATGAGGCTATGTCAGGATGACTGAAGACCAAGGGTAGAAGCCAGAGTTTAGAGTAAGGGGCAAATATGAGTATATGTCCTTCTCTCCTTAGGAGCTAGGAGAAATGATGATAGGACCTCTTCTAAACCATGAAGGGGAGTTGGATCCACTCTTATCTAGATCTAAGAAGTGGATGCCTTGAGCTGGCACCAGTGGTCTCATACACCTTTGGTAATCTCAATACACAGCTTGGTGCTAGAAATGCAGCAGGTGATATCACATCTAATGGTCAACATCATGAAATTCATTCATCAAATATTTATTGAGAGCATATTATGTTCCATACCCTTGTTCTTGGTACTAAGTGTACAACTGTGAAAAAGCAGATAAAAATCCTCACCCTTAGAGAACTTACAGTTTAGTGGGAAAGACAGAAATAAGATGCATAAGTGAAATCTATGGTATGATGATAGCAATGGTAAGAAGGAGAAACAGCTGGACGGGGGATAAGAAAGCAATATGCTATTGTTAAAATAGATATGTTATCAGTGAGACAAGGAACAGAATAATGTATTTTATGGGATTGGGTGGCTGGGTGGCTCAGTCGTTAGGCATCTGCCTCCGGCTCAGGTCATGATCCCAGGGTCCTGGAATCAAGCCCCGTGTCTCTGTCTCTCTGTCAAATAAATAAATAAAATCTTAAAAAATATATAATGTATTTTATATTTTTAATTCCAAAAGGATTGATTATGTTGGGCTAAAGGATCAAGAGCATTAGTACATCAATTCCTCTTATTTTTGTCCTTCACATGAAAGTCATAGACGATTTTTTAGAAGATTTTTTTTCAAGGAGACCCTTGGAAGACCTGGAAGAAAAGTGAACCCTTGTTTCTTGGAATGGCTGTCTTTTTTAGGAGTTTGACCTGGGGGGATTTTTTTCCAGCCCTAGGGTTTGGAAGCAGAATGAGAAGCCTTCCCTCCATTTCCAGAGAAGGAGACATATGGGGAATAAAAGCTCAAAAGACACCAGAGGTATCATTAGGACTTGCAGGTCAGGAGAGGCCAAGAAAAAATAGAAAAACTTTGAATTGCTAGGCAGGCCTTTACAAGTGTTCATTGCAAAATTTAATTGCAGCAGGAAGGAAAGATAGTTTGAACACTTCCCAAACCCAGAAGGCATTAGGAGGGAATAATTGACACATTGACCCATTCAAAGAAAGGACAGGCAGAGTTAGAGCTGAATTTTAACCATGCAAATATCATGAGTAGTATAAAAACCTTTCCCATTAATGGAAGATGTTCCTGCTAAAATTAACAAAAGGGTATGTAGTTCAAACCTGCACTATCTTTTCACTGGGAGAGTTCCAGCCTCATTGAACTATAATTGCAATGGTCTAGGCTAAGAGACTGAAATGTAGAGAAGTCTCCATGTTCTTTTTAGTTCCATTTGGAAAACCATTGGTCTCTTTTCCTTTTACATGAAACCCAAAGCAAGGCTCTTCCTGCTATTCAAATATAACAAAAGCATTCTCTGCTGGAGCCCAACAATTTGGCCTGCTAATGGATGATTACCAAAATGCCTAAGAAATTTTGGTCTCCTATTGCTTCTAGCAACTTTCACATTGTCTTCTTATATGTTTGGTTGCATACTTTTCCAACACACCAAGCAGCAAATTTCACCCTAAGTTACTGCAATATAGTATGAGAAGTTCAATTGGAAACTTGTTTTCAGAAGCAGCCCCATTGGAGAGGATGACTCAACGGGGGGAAAAAAAGGAACTCCCTCCCCTTCCCCCAACATTAGGATGCCCTGAAATAAACATGAGCTTATACTCTGTCTCTGAAGATAAGCAGAAAAAGAGATTTTTGATTAGCATTTTGTTCATGCTATGGGTGAAATTGCAGCACTCCCATTTTTACTACTTTTCATTTTAATTGTGAAATGCCATTGGGAAATCTCCTTGTTGATGTGGGGTTATTTGAATTTCTTTTGGCTTTTAGAAATTGTAAGAGGTGTCCTTGGTAAGCATTGGATGACTTTGGCTCTTTCTACTTCTTTGATTTCAAGATGAAATGAGATGGGAACCTTCCATCCTTCCCATAAGTATGCTTAAGGAATTATTTTGTCTATATGGGGTCAACTATTGAAGGCTGGGCTGATATTGGTAGGAAGAGGTGTCACCCCTGTCTCCAGGTCTCGAATAATAGCTCTTCAAGTCCCACAGGTCTGAAGGTGCAATGTGCTATGTTTTCAAAATAGAAGCAGTGAACCCTCAAAGCTGGTAGTAAACAATTATTCAACACTTAAACGGGAAGCTCCAAAAATGGACACTTGAGATATTGATCAAGATTGGCCTTCGGGGAGGACCAAGGCAGGAATCTTCTCTATGATTTGATTTATATGATTTAAGAATCTGCATCTGGCACAGCCTGCCATGCTGCTGTTAAAAATTCACCTGGTTTAAAAGCTTTCTCTTCTTAAATGCGGGTCTGGGTAGAGGTAATTAAGTCTTTAAACCAGCTTCAGTGCCTTCTTATAATGACTCAGGTTTTTGTTCTCCTGACCTAATCGTAGCTTAACACCAGCTCTTTATAAGCCCTGGAATTTTTATCAGAAGTAAAGGTGGAATCCTAAGCTAGAAGGAGAATGTTGGAAACCCAAAGAGAACATGTGTCACTTCATGTTTTGTTCATGGCATTCTCCATTATCCATACAACTTATCAGAATCTCCTATAGGAAGACCTTGATTACGTTAGGAAACAGTACTCCATCCAATGAATCTTTGCCCTGGGATGCTGGTAAAAATGTATGTGTCCTAAAGAGGGCACGTTCTGCATGGAGCACTGGGTGTTATGCACAAACAATGAATCATGGAACACTACATCAAAAACTAATGATGTAATGTATGGTGATTAACATAATAAAAAATAAAAAAAAAATATGTGTCCTTTCTAGGCTGTTAGGGAAAACTTAACAAGCTTTATAGTGGGTGTTTTCTTCAGATAATAGAGAATGCTCATTGCAGTCTAACTTTACACAAAGACATACAGTAGCAGTCATATGTTAGGATTCTCCCTGGCCAAGATGTGTTCTCTGTCCCAATATTCCCAAGTGGCTCCTGGCTCCCCACATGCATGTCAAACTATATAATGGGTACTAACAGATGGCAGTGTGAAAATACGCCTTTCTAATCCTAGTGTTAAAGTAGCACAACCCAACCCAATAAGATGGCAGAGCTTTCTCTGGATTGTGCTGGGGGACAAAGTCTCCAAGACTAATAGTATCAGAGCATGTTGGATAGGCAAGCTCCAGGTAGAGGTGCTCATATTCTGGGCTACAAAGTTGGCCAGCTGAAGCAGTGACTCTGGGCAAAATGATGAAGAGAGGAGGTCTTGTTTCCTCACCTGCTTTCAGGTGGAGCCAAAGAGAATCAAGAGGAATTTTGTTTATCAGAAATGAGTGGGATGCAATGTAACTTTGAATGACCCTGGTATCCAGAGAAGGTACAAGTTTTGGCTGCAACAAAGAATTTATAAAGTGTTTCACCCCTTTTTTGCCCAGCTGGCAGAGTCTTCCCTTCAGATTATCAACTGGAACAGAATGGAATTTATTTTCTGGGCGATGAAGTTAAGAACACAAATGAATTCCTACAGATTAATGATAGGCTTAAGGAATTCTATCCTCCCTCCCTCCTTCCTGTCTTTGTGTGTCTCTCATTCTCTTAACCTCCTTCCCTTCCTTTTTTCTTCCTCTGATTTTGGTTAGAGAAACTACCCAAGAGAAGAAGACCACTTTTTGGAAATGTTAACATAATTCAGGGGAACTGCATACTACTCTTTTCCCAAAAGCCCCCTAAGGAACCTACATCCATAAGGTCCTCCAGGGTTGTATTGCCATCAGTAACACCCTTTGTACATGGAAGAGCCCTTGGACTGAATTCTTTATTAAGATAAAATTAAGATTTGCACTGAACACATGCACATGGGTAATGCAGAATGTGTTTTCTATTAAGGCATTTTGAAGAGAGCTGAGGAAAAAGGCCTCATGTTTTTTTTTTTTTTCATAGGAGCTGCCACCGAATTTTGAGGGATCACAAAAGTAACCCAGTTCAGTTCAAGGAGAACAGAGTCATTAAAAGGTCTTTATTTTCTGGACCCAAAACTCGATCAGAAAGATGGGCAAAAATATCAGTTAGGTTGGAAAAGCATTTGGAAATTGTGTTCCGACATCATTATAAGGAGAGACCTTTTGGCGCTCTCCCAGGATAAGACCAAAGTAAGGAAACAGAGTCTTCAACCTGGTCAAAAGCAGTACAAGACTAAGGTGACAAAAGTGCCATTTAATCAAGGTGCTAATCCTCCTGAGTATACAAAGCTACCAAGACACTGCCTTTGATGAGTTATATTCTCTTTGGTATAGATTAACACACAGGAACATTGTGTGCATCGAGGATGCATCCAAACTACTTTTAATACATTTTTGTTGAAACTCTTTAGATTACCTGAACTGTTTTCCACATCTACTATAAGCAAATTGGGGAAGAGAATTCCTCATCTTCTTTTATCCTTCTTCCTCTCATTCTTCTTTCTTCCTCCTCCTGTTCCTCTTCCTCCTCTTTCCTCTCTTGCTCTTTTTCTTGCTGTTTTTTTTTTTTTTCTCTGTCTCTCTGTATTTCTAGGACTGAACTTAAGTTTGTTGTCTCTAAAGTAAACACTGTTATGGGGGATCTGCAGCCTCAGGCTGAATGACCCTCAGGTTTCTGGTTTCATTACAAACTAATATCTGTGTTTTCTTTCTGACTCATAGAAGCAGAATTTGCTTTAGAAATCCCTCAAGCAACTCAACTTTTTTTTTTTTTTAGTTTCCCATAAATTGGCCAGGTTTTATTTATTCTCTGTGAAGAACCCAGTAGAGAGGCATTGCTCTGATTGCCAAGAGGACAGTGAAAACTCAAAAGAAGAAAAAAAAATTAAATAGAAGTCATTTGGCTCAGAAAAAGAGAGGGAGAAATATTTCTTCAGAGTTTTAAGGACCCAACCAGGTTGCCACCTCTTACCAAGAAAGCAATCTGTCTCTATGACAGGTAGGAGCATAGGCCACTTTGATGAATAACATCTTTGGGGGCCTGGCATTGGAGAATTTTTGTGAGATGAGGTGACAGGGGATGGCAAAGCTGTGAGAAACCCACAGAGAAGTTGCCATCAGCTGACAGATGTTGGCTCACAGTCATCACAGAACACCAGAATGTTGACTGCAAGTCAACTTCAACCACAGCATCCACAGAAGAATGAGACTTTAGTGTACAAACAAGTTGGTCTTGTGTTAATTGGGATAAGGTGGGATCACAATTCTTGGAGCTAAAGGTGAAGGCCCAGCCAGGATGGGATCAGCACTTCCAGGAATAAGGCCATACTGTTTACATCTTTCTCCTTAAGGCTGGTTTGGAGCTCAAGGTCATGCATGTGCCAAATGACAAGGCTTAAGGAGACCCAAGGTGCAGGAATGCTGATCCCATGACACAGACACATGAAGGGACATTTGTACACTAGGGCAAAGCATTATTACAAGGTTTACAATTAATTACATGAACACTGTTGAGAAATAGCTAAAAGCAATTCTCATGATTATTGAACCAGTGCTATGGCTGTCTTTTCCAAGTTTTATTACAGACTATTACAAATCATGTAATGTTTCCTAAGGGAACAAAGCCTTTAGAAGGTCATGTAACAGGGTTATTAAGAGAAGGAGGGGGGACAAAAAAGAGCAGAATTCTGTATTGCTACAATGCCAATTCTCCAAACTCAAAGATCTTTAATATTTCACAAATCCTTACAACTACCCCATGAGATTTCTACACAGTACTTCAAAGAAAAAACTTTTTTTGGCTTTATTTTTTTAGGATGGGAGTTCCGTTCTTGAGTATTGGGTGCATGCAAGGTCCTGGTCCCAGTCCCAGATATCAACACACTGGACTCAGTTGGACAGAAAGTAAATTCTCTGTCTATGGACATTGCATTGAAATCAATTAGTTTCAATTTCTAAACTCTAAGCCTGGAAATCACTGGAAGGAACTTCTGGGTGGTATGCCTTAAGGTCAGTCCTTGATGGACTTAGAAGGGAAGCAGAAGTGCAGCGTCTTGACTCATGCCCAGATTAAATGTGGCTGGTTGGATTACTGATCCAAAGGTGTAGCTGCCCCTGAATGTCCTGTTTTTTGAGCCAAGGGACTATATGGTTGCTCCAAATGGAACTATTCCAAGTGGAACAAATCTAGCATTTTGAGGTGGTATCTACACAAACAGAGATAAAGAGGAAGGGGCACTTGGGTGGCTCAGTCATTAAACGTCTGCCTTTGGCTCAGGTCATGATCCCAGGGTCCTGGGATCAAGCCCCACATCGGGCTCCCTGCTCCGTGGAAAGCCTGCTTCTCCCTCTCCCACTCTGCCTGGTAGGGAGATAGGCCTATCTGTGTTCCCTTTCTCGCTGTGTCTCTCTCTGTCAAATAAATAAATAAAATCTTTATTTATTTTTTTTAAAAGAGGAAAAAATACAGTCCGGCAAACTGTTGGCATCTTTCAGATAAATTCTCTTTTCCCCAGCACAAGGTGTTAGCATTAAGGAAGGTAGCCATACTGGTTATATGGATCTAAAGGAGGGTTAGGCTAAAAATATTTTCTCCTATATACCCAAAAAGGATGGTGTTTTGGAACACAGTGAGACAGTGCCTTTTCCTATTGGACCTTAAGAGAGAATAAATACTTTCTCTTATCCCCTCTCCATTCTGCCCTATATTTGCCCCATCACTCAGAAACCATATACATATACCTATCTTGTCTTGGCTTATTTATATATCATTATATTCCAGAAAGGTCCTTCAGAAGACTTTCAGATGTACTCACAAAATGATAAGTGAATCAGAAATCTTTGTGAAGGAAAGTGAAGGGTTTTTGTCTCTCTAAATTTGCTCTTTTGGGGCATTTTGTATAAATGGAATCATACAATATGTAGTCTTTTACTCTGGCTTCTTTGGCTCAGCATAATATTCTTGAGGTTCATCTCTGTTATAACCTGTGTCAGTACTTTATTCCTTTTTATTGTTGAACAGTGTTCCATTTTGCAGATATAGTACATATCCACCATTTGATAGACATTTATTTGGATTGTCTCCCAATTGGAGTTATTAAGAAGTATCTAATACATTTTGCACATCATATGTTATTTCTTTGCCCATTCATGTTTTATACTCATCTGTTCTTGATTCTTATCTCCCTTCATATCCACTTTCTTTTTTTGTGTGTTTTTTCCCCACTTTCAATATTGAAAAAAGTTATGAACATTTTTATTACTCTCTGAGGACAGAAATATACTTTTAAAAAATCATTTTGAGAATACTGTCATTTCCAGTTTGTCAAGAATTATTTCATCTCTTGTATTTATTTTCTTGTGTTAGTTTCATCATTTGCTTTGATATTTTGTAAATTTGTCTTAAAGGTCTTTTAGGGTTTTTTTTTTTTTTTTTTTTTAATCTTTCTCTGGCTCGTTTTCTCTCTCTTGGTTCTGCAGTTGCCTGCACCTGGGTCCCTGTGGATTCTCAGTCAAGAAGTAGGGCTTATATTGGGTCTTGGAGTGCCTGTTCCATGGTGATGAAAGCCAGCCTTACGTTTCCCCAGATTCTATATATGACTGCCTTGTGTCAGCCTTTCAGCCAGTCAGCTTTAGAGTCATCATTTTAGGCAGGGACTTAAGCTTTCTTGTACCTCCCCTCATGAGCAGTGAACCCACGCAGGCCCCTCCAGTGTTGCAAACTTCAGTTAGTGAGTCTAATTTTGGTACTTTGCCACTTCTGGAGTGCTTTTGGTCCCACTCAATCCCTAGAAATTGAACTCTTCAGTGCCTCCAGGTGCTTCTGGTGTTGGAGGCTGGCAGTATGATGGCTACAGCTTTACTTAGTACTGTGGATTTTAGTTTTACTTGGATTCAGTTAGATTTTTCACTTATTTTAGAACATGGGTATTTTTAGAAAAAAATATGCAGAAAAACTCACATACTGTAACTGAACAGCTGGATGAATTTTCATAGATTGAGCACACCTTCTCTAAAATCAAGAAACAGAGCATTGAAAACACAGACCCTCCCCCTGTGTCAGCTTCCAGTCATCCTCCACCAAAGGTAACCATTACCCTGATTTCTACATGCATAGATTTGGTTTCTGTTTAGGTTTCTTACCAATAGTGCTGCTATATACATGCCCTTGGTGAACATATGTGCTTATTTCTATTGGAGATATTCCTAGAAGTGGAGTTCTGAGGTCAAAAGGAAGACGTGTTCAGGTTTAGTAGATAATACTAAGCATTTTTCCAATGTGGTTGTGACAGTTTACACTTTGACCAGAAGTGTATGAGTTGCAATATCCCTACATCCTTGCCAACTTTGGTATTATTAGTCTTTTTTCTTTATAACCTGGCTATTTTTTAAAATTTTTAAAGAGTTCTCTCATTGCTTTTTTTTTCCCAAAGGGAAAAAGTGATGGGAGCTCTCAATGCAATCTCTCAGCTCATCTAGACCTAGTTAGACTGCCATGTTTTCTGATGCAGCCTCAACCCCCAACACAGCCCCCTCTTCCTACTTTACTTACTTTTCTCTGACTCCACAGGATGCCTCTTTCCAAGCAGAACAGTTCTACATGTGGTTGATATTCTTCAAGATATAAGGAATTAGGTGAAAAGAAAGTAATTTTTTTTAACCCTGTTAATTCATTTCAAAACTTATTTTGGCATTCCTCAAAATTGATTATTCTGTTCTGCTCTCAGGAAGGTGGTACAATGAAAATAATAAAAAAGGCAAAATAGCACTTACCTTATTTGTAGAAGGCTGCATCAGCTGATTTAACTTTTTCAGAGGTGTTTTGTTTTCCCTATTCAGTGGTAGGCCTTGGTAAAGAAGGAACTTCATCTCATTCTCATATTTTGAGATATATCTGTATATTTTTGAGGCATCTATTTTAAAAGTTTCCAGTTAATCTCAATGCCTTATGGGGCTGTTGTAAGTGGCCACATAATGGTATAGGTCTTCTTATGGGAAATTTTTACTCTGTAAAATGCAGTTGTTCACAAGGTGGTAACACATCAAGTGTATTCATTCATTTATACCTTAGTGAGGACAAGTTTGGCTCATTTTTAGGAGAGTGGTGTGGTAAAATATTTTTTTAAAGGAAATATTCTCTCCTCCTTTGCAGTATATCATAGCTCCTCATATTAAGAATTGGATTCTGTTTGCCACCTTTTTGAATCTAGGATCCCCTTGTGACTTGCTTTGGCCAGTGAAATGCAGATAAGGGTTAGTGTGCTAGTTCCAGGCTTTGGCCGCAAGAATCCTTGTTGCTCTCTTGGACCTCTGCCACCATGTTAACAAGCCCAGGCTAGCTAGATGATAAGAGACCAAATGGGAAAACAACGAAGTGTCCCAGCCAACAGCTCACTGACCCAAACATAGGAAAAATCAGTGTAGAGCTGTACCCAACCCACAGCTGATCACAGATGTGTAGATCATCTCAGCCAAGATCAGAAGATGTGCTCAGATGACCCCTAGACTTCTGAGCAACATGAAATGCTTATTGTTTTAAGCCATTGGCTTTGAGGTGTTTTGTCACATGGCAATGTTACGGAGTACAAGTCAACTACAGGAAGGGACACCTATGGGAAAAGTGGTCCATCACAACGTTTTCTCACGTCACTGTTTTCTTTCTTCTTGCTGGCTGTTATTCTTCTTCCACAAGGTAGAGGATTTTACTCCTTCAAAGGGAAATTCAACATATATTAATACTCCAAAGCTATAAAATTAGCAAACATAAATGTTTTCTATAACTGAGTTTTAACCCAGATTCACATTTGGTCCAAATTCTTGCCTTTCTCCGTTGTCAGTTTGAGGGAAGTCATTCATGCTCTCTAACTAAACCTTGCTTTCTTTTCAGGAAAATGGAGACAGTGACAATATTAACCCTGCAGGGCCATTGTAAAAAAACAGAAGAGTAGCCAAGAACCTAACATTAGGGATGTGAATTTCAGTGCTTGTTCTGTGATAGATCAGCTCTGTAACCTTGGTCAAGTACTTCAGTCTTTCAGGATCTAGTTTCCTCAGCTCTAAATTGGTCATAGTAATAATCCTTATCTCACAGCATTGATTTGATATTAAATGAGAGAAAGCATCTAAAAACCAGTGTCTGGTCTGATAAATAGTACTCCTCATTTGATTGCTCATAATTGTATAGTCTTTTCGTCAAGCCCTAGGTATTGTAATTGCTCTTAACCTTTCTCCACCCATCCCAAAACACACCTCCAATTACACTGTCCCCCACTGTTCCTTGCTTTGATTTACTCAACACATTAGGCCCAAGACCGGTTCTGCTTGCACAGAACATTTGTGATAGTTGCCTTTTACCTTGTTTTTCTTGTTTCTTGTTCAGGTTTCAGGGTGTATGTATATGGGGGAGGGGCACAATAAATGTGAGCTCTCCTCTATGTACCCTTCCAAAAGACAGAAGTCATTTTGAGATGTATTTGTAGGACGACAAAACAAAACAAACCCTTTAGCAGAACCGGAGGTATTTAATTAAGCGATATTCTCACTTGCTAGGTAAGGGTTAGCACAAAGCAGCTGCCAGGACAGAATCGGCTAATACTGGAGAAGAGTAACCAGATAGAGCCAAATATATTTGGGCTCAGTTTCTTAGCTTTTATCAAAGACAAGATCTGAGCGATACAGCCTAAAGATAGATTTTGACTTCGATAGCAGACATGAGGAATGAGCATAACAAATTTTATCCTAAGAGAGCCATTTAAAAAAAAAATGGAGGTCGTTATTAGGAGGATACTTAGAAATAGACTATACATATGCGAGTGTATATAGATACTGAGGTGTTACAGACATACTGTTATGAGCTCTGGGCATCATTGTCTCTGCAATAATAGCTATTTACTGAGAGCCTTTTGTATGGTAAACATTTGGTTTTAATTATCTTTTTGGAGTCCTTGCCACGTTCTGTGTGGTAGAAAATATAATTTCCTATTTTACAGATGAGGAACCTGAGGCACAGGGCTATGGTAGAACTTGCCCATGATTACACAGTTAGTGGTCGATTCAAGATTCAGATGGAAATTATCTAATTCCAGTGCTTGTGTCCTCGCAGTTGGGCAGCATTGTTGCTTGATATCTGTATTCATAACATCAAATATATACATATGTGTATATATATATAAATATATAGAAATATATTTAAAATATATAAAACCAGTGTGTTTATATATTTCAGTTCTACTCCTGTCTACTGCCACTTGTCTCCATACTTAATTCAGATGGGGAAAAATAAGGAAATGAAAATTAAATTTGTGGCTATGATGTAAGAGGCATAGATAATAGGAAAGACACTTTAAATATATTATCACATTTAGTCTGTAAAACACCCTTAAGAAGTTAATTAGAACTCACTTTATAATTGGGAGAACTGAAACTTCAAGGATTGAGTAATTTGCCCAAGAGCACATAACTAATTAATGGCAGAAATGAAATTTGGACACTACTGTGTGTCCAAAATCCACACTTCTTGTACTAAATCACCTTTTCCAATAACACATTTCTTCCCATAGTTTTGGTGGTGTCTGTTGCACTTAAATTTCCTTGCTTCATGCAGAAGGGTCTATTCTGACTTTTTTTTTTCTTAGAAACAATTTTCACCTGGTTTTCCTGATCCTCTGTAAATCCTCCTTAAGTACTTTTTTCTTGCTGAGTTTCAATTTGATTTGTTAGGATTTTCTCTCCTTTAGCTAGAGGGTGAGTCAGTGGTTAAAAGAAGTTTTAAGTGCATGCTTTTGCTTTTTCAAGTTTCTGAATGCCTACAAAAATTTACTTCTAAAGTTCTGAAGCCCAGAGGGGCAGAAGCCATAAATATTTAAAATGGAAGTATATTGTTTTAGTTAAAGTTTATAGAGTGATTCATGACTCCAATTCAGTTTTCAAAAATCGGCATCATAAGGTCTGGATGGGAAATCTGCCTTCAAATTACCATGGGGCTCTCTGGAAGATGAGCCTTTTTTAAATGCCTTTGTTTCACTTGTTAGCAAGTTCATGACTTCAGGCTCAAGCAGATCCAGGAATTGAACAGTTCCATCCCTGTTTTCTTTATCTTCTGATCTCCCTGTAAGCAGTTCTGATGGAGCTTCATGTGTAACTGCCTCCACCCTTTAAACCATGTACTCAGGCTGGCAAGGCAATCACCATAATTTATCTGAACAGAAATTTCTTTCCAGTTTTAGAAAAGTGTCTCTTTTCATGAAACCCTTAAGAAATCTAGGAAAGAATCAGAACTAATTTTAGGATGCAGGCTGTTTTCATTCATTTGTGAATTTGAGTGCCTTCCTCTGGTGGTGGTGTCCCTGAATTAGTTCATTGTTTGTCACTGTCTTGACACACCTCAGTTTTCTGAATTTGACCCCAAATTTGGAAGTTTGGAGTTTTATTAAAATATAGCTGAAAATTCTAGGAGCAATCAATCTAATCCAACTCTAGCTTGAGCGACAGCAAAACCATTAGCTAGGTGAAACCTCCACAAGGCCAGATACTATATTAGTGAGCCTGTGGCTAACATAGCAAGTACCAAATAGCCATTTGATGAAAATGAATTAAGTGACACTGAAATAACTCCACATCCAGGAAAATAAATCTGTGTTTCAGTATTTTTTCCAGAGGCTCTCTGATCCAGAACCTTCCCTTTAACGCTGTTATTCTCAATCTTGGTAGATTTTTGTCTCTTGGGGAACATTTGGTAGTGTCTGGAGACATTTTGTTTGCTATAAATGGAGGAGGGGTTCTACTGGCATCTAGTGGGTAAAAATCAAGAATGCTGCTAAGCATCTTATGATGCGTAAGACAGCCCCTTGCAACAAAGAATCCTGTGATGGCTGCAAATGTCAGTAGTTCCAAGTTGAGAAAACCTGCTAGTTTGCCTTCGACTTAGCTAGACTTGAAATTCCAGGATCTAGAATTTCAAAGGTAAGGGTATGTGACAAAGAATATTTCTTACACTCAAATACTACTATTTCAAGAGTTACAGGGGAAGCAGGCGTAACTTCGCTATCCAGGAACCCCTAGAGGAAGTGTGAACTTCAAGGTCATTTACTAAACTCAGTAGGAAGAACCAAAACTTATTTTTCTGTCTTATTCTTTTGGCAATTTGCCTCTCAAGTCTCC